>NW_026575094.1:0-884 GCF_905146905.1 Nyctereutes procyonoides
ATAGTCAGAGAGAGAGAGGCAGAGAGAGAGAGAGGCAGAGACACAGGCAGAGGGAGAAGCAGGCTCCACGCACCGGGAGCCGGACGTGGGATTCGATCCCGGGTCTCCAGGATCGCGCCCTGGGCCAAAGGCAGGTGCCAAACCGCTGCGCCACCCAGGGATCCCATGTAATAGTTTTTAGAAACACGTGTGTGTGTGTGTGTGTGTGTGTGTGTGTGTGTGTGTGTGTGTGTATTGTTGGGCTGGCTGAGACAGGGGCACCCAAAATGGCGGACATCTCAAACTGGGTCAAAATGGCTGATCTTCCCGTCAAAGCAGCCCTGACCACCAACCACATCATCTCCAGTAAGTCGAAGCCTAGATGGGAAACCGAAACTTTCCATCCAGGACTTTCCATCCAGGGACCGCCCCCGCCCCCTCCCCCTCCCCATCTTCTGATACTATCCCCCCTACCCCCAGCCAATCACCTAAGGACACACTGTTCCCTTGTCTAATTTGGCAAGGGACACGCCCGGATCCAGAGCCCGAACCAAGAAGGCTTAAACCCCCCCCCCCCCAGTCCCCAACCCCGCGCGACTTCCCTGACTCTGGCCACCCCTCCAAGTCATGGAATCTCGCCCAGGAGCGCTCCCCATTAAAGCACTCTCGAACCTACTGCCTGGCTCTGCTGGTTTTTTGTTATTTCTCCGCTGTTCATTTTGTAAAAACCTAACATGTAGGACACCATTTTTTTTTTAAGATTCTCTGTGTGTGTGTGTTTGTGTGTGAGTGAGAGAGAGGAGAGAGGAGAGGGGAGAGGGGAGAGGGGAGAGAGAGAGAGAGAGAGAGAGAGAGAGAGAGAGAGAGAGAGAGGCAAAGACACAGAGGGAGAAGCAGAAGCAGGC
>NW_026575095.1:0-25000 GCF_905146905.1 Nyctereutes procyonoides
CAGAGGGAGAAAGAGAGAGAGAGAACATGAGAGAGCATGAGCAAGGAGAGGGGCAAAGGAAGAAGCCAGCTCTCTGCTGAGCAGGGAGTCCAAGGTGGATGTGTGGCTCGATCCCAGGACCCTGGAATCCTGACCTGACCTGAAGGCAGATGCTTTACTGACTGAGACACCAGGTGCCCCTGAAATTCTTTTATATTCATAGGAAATTGGAAAGATAGTACAAAGTGTTTCTGGTACCCTTCACCCAGTTTCCCCCCATGGGGAAACTATCTCACATAGTTATTACAATATCAAAACCATGAAATTGAAATCGGTCCATTGTATGTATAGTTTTGTATCATTTTATCACATTTGTAACTTTGTGTAGCCACCACTGCAGTCAAGATATAAAACTACTCCATTACCACAAAGATCTCTCTCTTGCTACTCTGTAGAGTCATACCTGCCTCCTCCTCCCTACCAATCATGAATTGCTTTTCATCTCTATGATTTTGTCATTTGGGGAATGTTATATAAATGGAATCATACAGTGGATGACCTTTGGGTGTGGCTTTTTTTCTCATAATCATGTCCTTGAGATGCATCTTAGTTATGTGTATCAATAGTTTGCTTATTTTTAGTGCTGAGTATTACTTATTCTCACAATGGCTTTTGACTGATTTATATTTTGGTTCTTGGCATGATCTCTCTTGCTCTAATGAGGTGTGGGAAGATTTATCCATGTATCACTAGCAATTCAGCAGAGTACAACAGCCAGAAGAAACAAAATACTAGGAGAAATGAAGATGTATTTCAAAATCTTCCAGGTTTGGAAGGCAAAAGTTGTTGAAGGCTAAAAAGTCACAGGTAAATATTTAAAATATTGCTTTGAAATTTAGAATTCAAGAAGTGTTAGAAGGAATATTCTATATGATATTTATATAAAGAACAGGGTTGGATTAAACTGTGTTTTATAACAAAGGTTAGTGAGGAGGATCTAATATTTCCCTTAGAAATTACGTATCAAACCGATTCAACATCACTTGTATTCCTTCTTAGGACACATTTAAATATTTGCACTTTAAAGGAAAACATTTCTTTTCATAAATAATATGAACAGAAACATCAGTGGATAAACTTTGAATCTCTTTCAAAATATGCAATTTATAGTTGAGACCTTAGGAATGATACTGAGATCCACTACCCAGTGGCAGTATATCCTAACTGCATACTTCAAACGGGTGGGCCTTGTGAATTGGGGTAGGAGAGGGTGGAAGCTTCTACAGATCTAAACCTGTAAACCCTGAGGCTCAGAGGTGGCACAAACCTCACACTAGCTAGTTGTGGTCGCTAGGTTGTTCCTATCTGTGATTGGACAAAGGATGTTGAACACATAGGGTTACTTTCTCTTTTTTTAAGATTTTATTTATTTATTCATGAGAGACACAGAGAGAGGAGAGACATAGGCAGAGGAGAAGCAGGCTCCCTGCAATTTTCCTTTCTGAACATATCATGATAGTCTAAACCATTAGGTTTCCATTCCCAGATTATAACTGTTACCTCCTTTAAAAAAAAAGATTTATGTATTCATTCATGAAAGACACAGAGATAGGCAGAGACTTAGGCAGAGGGAGAAGCAGGCTCCCTGCAGGGAGCCCAGTACGGGACTCGATCCCAGATCTCGGGATCACACCCTGAGCCGAAGACAGACGCTCAACTACTGAGCCACCCAGGCATCCCTATAACTCAGCATTCCTTCTTGTCCCCTCTTATATCTCTTCTCTGTACTCTAGCCAGAGTGATCTTTCAAAAATGTCATCTGATGCCATGACTTCTTCTGCTCTGACTCTTCAGAGAATTCCCGTTGTTAATGGGATAAAGCCAAAATATGTTCCCAGGTATCCCATTCTCTCTGTTATGGCCCAGTGGGTCCCTTAAAGCAGGGGTTAGGAGTCTACAGCCTGCTGGCCAAAACAGCTTACTGCCTAGTTTTCTATGGCCCATGAATGAAGAATGGTTAAAAAATATTTTCAAAATAATATTTCATGGCACATTAAAATGATATGAAATAAAAATTTCAGTGGCCATAAATATAATTTATTGGATCACAGCATGCTCATTTGATTACTTATTGTCAGCTTTCACACTGTAGTGGCTAAGTTGAATAGTTATGACAGACATTATGTTCTTCAGAGCCTAAGATATTTACTGCCTATTTTACAGAAGTTTGCTGAGCTCTGGTCTACATTTGTGGGCACCTATACTTCTGTGTCTAACGTGGTCCCTTCATTCACGACGCTCTCTCCAATCTCTAGCTCTTTGCACAACCTTTTCTTTCGTCTAGAGCTTTCCCCCAGCACATCTTTCACTTGACTTACTCCTCTCTATCTCAGACCCTAGGTCCAACTTCATTTTTTTTGAGGAGGCTGTCTCAGGACCTTGCACTTGGACGAGTTGCCTCTCTCCTTTCTGTCATCCTCATGTCCACATCCTCACATCCCTCTTTATCCAACCCCCAACTCCATAGTCATTATCCACAGCTTCCTTGCTATACTCACCTTCATCCCTCACCCTGTCCAGTGTTTTCTCTTATAACCCCACAACCCCAGCCTGGTTAAGGGCAACTCTTACCCAGGCCCCTGAGCAGTGGAATGGGGAAGGTAAGAAACACACCGCATCACTATAGGACCACTGCTTTAAATACATGACCACAGGCCTCAGGGTTCTGCAGCTGACATCCTGAGCCTGACCATAGTCTACCCACTGTCCATCCCTGCAAGCCAGCCATGATGTCCTCCTTTAAAAAAAAAAGATTTTATTTATTTATTCATGAGAGACAGAGAGAGAGAGAGAGAGAGAGGCAGAGACACAGGCAGAGGGAGAAATAGGCTCCATGCAGAGAGTCTAACGTGGGACTCAATCCCAGGTCTCCAGGATCACGCCCTGGGCTGAAGGCGGCACTAAACTGCTGAGCCACCCAGGCTGCCCGATGTTCTCCTTCTCGTGTCTCCCAGCGCCCCTCACCACTCCTCGCTCTCTGCACACCTTGCTTCATCTTTCGTCAGCCTCTCTCCATTCACAGTGGAGGAATTGCACATGTAAGGCCACCCTGTCCTATTCTCTTGAACTAGAGCTCATCTCGTCTGAACAAGGACTCACCTCCAGCCATTCTTCACACTCTCCTATCCTAATGTTATGCTTCTTCTAGATTGTTGCCATATGCATACAAAAATACTGTAATCCCAGTTATCTTTTAAAAATGCCAATAGCCCTTTCTTGTCCACAGGACTTCATTCCTCTGCTTTTGCCCTACTCATTCCCTTCATAGCCATCATACGTGTTACCCTCTTTGTCTGGAATGATCTCCTTTAGATATTTCACAGCTCACTTCAGTATTTCATTAGAGGCCCTATCTTCTCAGAGAGGCCCCTATGGCCATTATATCTGAACTAGGCTTTCTTTCTCATGCTCTCCCCTTGTCCTGCTACATTTTTTCTTCCTAGCATGTATTACCACCTAAGATATATATATATATGTGTGTGTGTGTGTTTTATGTATTTCCTATTTTTCCAACAAAACAGAGACTCTGATGGCAGAGACTTCGTCATCTCTATTCATTGCTGTGTCCAGCTCCCAGTACTATGTCTGATAGATTAAAATACTTGCTGAATGCATGAATAAATAAAGAATATTTATCAGGCTTCAGCTGTTCTTCCTTGATTCTGGGGTTGCACATCATCAAAGCCCTGATTTTCTTTCTCTACTTGTACTTCGATGGTGACAGCTTCATTTTAAAGCTGGTTTCCCTCGTAATGGAAAACTACAAGGAACTGTAGCAGTTCCAAGCTTCACATCTACGCCCTACACCAAGAGTTGGCAAACTTACTCTGTACAAAGCCGCATAGAAAATATTTCGGCTTTGTGGGCCATATAGCTGAATCCCTGTTGCAACTACTCAACTGTGCTACTGTGCCATGAAAATACACCTAGACAGTTTGTAAACAGATGACTGTAGCTGTATTCCAATAAAATTATTTTCAGAAACAGGCGGCAGGCCAGATTTACCCTGGAGGCTGTAGTTTGCTGACTCCTTCTCTACACCATCGAAAAAAAGCAAATGTCTTTTCTAGTAGCTCTCTCAGAGGAATGAAGGGACTTTGTTTTCCAGAGTTCCCAAACAGCACTTCCCTTTTACCATGTTGGCCTGAATTTGGTCTAACTCCTGTTAGTGAATCAATTCCTATAATAAATGGGTTGACACTGTGCCACTGGTATAGAGTCATCATGGCCCAATCCAAAGCTACAGGTGGAAGGAACAAAGCTCATGGGTTACATGGGACCAGGTAATTAGCAGAGCAAAACTGTACATAGTCAGAAAGGGGCAAAAGAATGAAGAAAGGCACCAAATAAGGTCTACTATTTAGAAAAACTTAGTGTATTACAGTATGGATTTGTGCAACTTCTCTTCCCAGAATGGAATGTAAGTAAGCTCCTTGAGTTCAGGCACCGTACTGTTTATTAGTAACCTTAGCTGGCACCTTGTACAGGGCTTAAATTCAGTTAAATTGAATGTGGCGGAGGAGGGGCAAGATGGCGGAGGAGTAGGGTCCCCAAATCACCTGTCCCCAACAAATTACCTAGATAACCTTCAAACCATCCTGAAAATCTACGAATTCGGCCTGAGATTTAAAGAGAGACCAGCTGGAATGCTACAGTGAGAAGAGTCCGCGCTTCTATCAAGGTAGGAAGACGGGGAAAAAGAAATAAAGGAACAAAAGGCCTCCGAGGGGGAGGGGCCCCGGAGGAGCCGGGCTGAGGCCGGGGCGAGTGTCCCCAGGACAGGAGAGCCCCGTCCCGGAGGAGCAGGAGCTGCACCAACCTTCCCGGGCGGGCGGAAAGGGGCTCGCAGGGAGTTGGAGCAGGACCCAGGAGGGCGGGGATGCCCTCGGGCTCCCGGGGACACTAACAGACACCTGCGCCCCGGGAGAGTGCGCCGAGCTCCCTAAGGGCTGCAGCGCGCACGGCGGGCCGGAGCAGCTCGGAGGGGCTCGGGCGGCGGCTCCGCGGAGGGGGCTGCGGGGCGGGAGCGCGAATCCAACAGCGCAGGCCCCGGAGCACAGGGCGCCGGGACACAGCCCAGGATCCGGCCTCCCCCCGGGACAGGCAGAGGCCGGGAGGGCCCAGGACAGCAAGGACGCTCCTGCCCCGAGCTGAGCAGATCAGCGGCCCCGCCCCGGAGCCTCCAGGCCCTGCGGACGGAGAGCCGAGAGCCCCGAGCCCCGTAGTTCCTGCGGAGGCTGAATCCAGGCTTCCAGAGTTGCCATAGCAACTGCTGCTGTTCCTCCTGAGACCTCACGGGGTAAACAACCCCCGCTGAGCCCTGCAGCAGGCAGGGGCAGAGCAGCTCCCCCAAGTGCTAACACCTGAAAATCAGCGCAACAGGCCCCTCCCCCAGAAGACCAGCTGGACGGACCAGTTCCAGGGGAAGTCAAGGGACTTAAAGTCTACAGAAATACTCCCCCGTGTTTTTTTTTTCTTTCTTTTCTTTTTTCTTTTCTTTTTGATTTCTGATTGCTTCCCCCACCCCCTTTTTTTTCACCTTTCTTTCTTTTTTCTTTCCCTTTTTCTTTTCTTTTTCTTTTTTCTTTTTCTCTTTTCTTTCCTTCTCTCTCTTTCTCTCCTTTTCCCAATACAACTTGTTTTTGGCCACTCCGCACTGAGCAAAATGACTAGAAGGAAAACCTCACCTCAAAAGAAAGAATCAGAAACAGCCCTCTCTCCCACAGAGCTACAAAATCTGGATTACAATTCAATGTCAGAAAGCCAATTCAGAAGCACTATTATACAGCTACTGGTGGCTCTAGAAAAAAGCATTAAGGACTCACGAGACTTCATGACTGCAGAATTTAGATCCAATCAGGCAGAAATTAAAAATCAACTGAATGAGATGCAATCCAAACTAGAAGTCCTAACGACGAGGGTTAACGAGGTGGAAGAACGAGTGAGTGACATAGAAGACAAGTTAATGGCAAAGAGGGAAACTGAGGAAAAAAGAGATAAACAATTAAAGAACCATGAAGACAGATTAAGGGAAATAAATGACACTCTAAGGAAGAAAAACCTACGTTTAATTGGGGTTCCCGAGGGCGCCGAAAGGGACAGAGGGCCAGAATATGTATTTGAACAAATCCTAGCTGAAAACTTTCCCAATCTGGGAAGGGAAACAGGCATTCAGATCCAGGAAATAGAGAGATCCCCCCCTAAAATCAATAAAAACCGTTCAACACCTCGACATCTAATAGTGAAGCTTGCAAATTCCAAAGATAAAGAGAAGATCCTTAAAGCAGCAAGAGACAAGAAGTCCCTGACTTTCATGGGGAGGAATATTAGGGTAACAGCAGACCTCTCCACAGAGACCTGGCAGGCCAGAAAGGGCTGGCAGGATATATTCAGGGTCCTAAATGAGAAGAACATGCAACCAAGAATACTTTATCCAGCAAGGCTCTCATTCAAAATGGAAGGAGAGATAAAGAGCTTCCAAGACAGGCAGGAACTGAAAGAATATGTGACCTCCAAACCAGCTCTCCAAGAAATTTTAAGGGGGACTCTTAAAATTCCCCTTTAAGAAGAAGTTCAGTGGAACAATCCACAAAAACAAGGACTAAATAGATATCATGATGACACTAAACTCATATCTGTCAATAGTAACTCTGAACGTGAACGGGCTTAATGACCCCATCAAAAGGCGCAGGGTTTCAGACTGGATAAAAAAGCAGGACCCATCTATTTGCTGTCTACAAGAGACTCATTTTAGACAGAAGGACACCTACAACCTGAAAATAAAAGGTTGGAGAACCATTTACCATTCAAATGGTTCTCAAAAGAAAGCAGGGGTAGCCATCCTTATATCAGATAAACTAAAATTCACTCCGAAGACAGTAGTGAGAGACGAAGAGGGACACTATATCATACTTAAAGGATCTATCCAACAAGAGGACTTAACAATCCTCAATATATATGCCCCGAATGTGGGAGCTGCCAAATACTTAAACGAATTATTAACCAAAGTAAAGAAATACTTAGATAATAATACACTTATACTTGGTGACTTCAATCTAGCTCTCTCTACCCTTGATAGGTCTTCTAAACACAACATCTCCAAAGAAACGAGAGCTTTAAATGATACACTGGACCAGATAGATTTCACAGATATCTACAGAACTTTACATCCAAACTCAACTGAATACACATTCTTCTCAAGTGCACATGGAACTTTTTCCAGAATAGACCACATACTGGGTCACAAATCGGGTCTGAACCGATACCAAAAGATTGGGATCGTCCCCTGCATATTCTCAGACCATAACGCCTTGAAATTAGAACTCAATCACAAGAAGAAGTTTGGAAGGACCTCAAACACGTGGAGGTTAAGGACCATCCTGCTAAAAGATAAAAGGGTCAACCAGGAAATTAAGGAAGAATTAAAAAGATTCATGGAAACTAATGAGAATGAAGATACAACTGTTCAAAATCTTTGGGATGCAGCAAAAGCAGTCCTGTGGGGGAAATACATCGCAATACAAGCATCCATTCAAAAACTGGAAAGAACTCAAATACAAAAGCTAACCTTACACATAAAGGAGCTAGAGAAGAAGCAGCAAATCGACCCGACGCCCAGCAGAAGAAGAGAGTTAATTAAAATTCGAGCAGAACTCAACGAAATTGAGACCAGAAGAACTGTGGAACAGATCAATAGAACCAGGAGTTGGTTCTTTGAAAGAATTAATAAGATAGATAAACCATTAGCCAACCTTATCAAAAAGAAGAGAGAGAAGACTCAAATTAATAAAATCATGAATGAGAAAGGAGAGATCACTACCAACACCAAGGAAATACAAACGATTTTAAAAACATATTATGAACAGCTCTACGCCAATAAATTAGGCAATCTAGAAGAAATGGACGCATTCCTGGAAAGCCACAAACTACCAAAACTGGAGCAGGAAGAAATAGAAAACCTGAACAGGCCAATAACCAGGGAGGAAATTGAAGCAGTCATCAAAAACCTCCCAAGACACAAGAGTCCAGGGCCAGATGGCTTCCCAGGGGAATTCTATCAAACGTTTAAAGAAGAAATCATACCTATTCTACTAAAGCTGTTTGGAAAGATAGAAAGAGATGGAGTACTTCCAAATTCATTCTATGAGGCCAGCATCACCTTAATTCCAAAACCAGACAAAGACCCCACCAAAAAGGAGAATTACAGACCAATATCCCTGATGAACATGGATGCAAAAATTCTCAACAAGATACTAGCCAATAGGATCCAACAACACATTAAGAAAATTATTCACCATGACCAAGTAGGATTTATCCCCGGGATGCAAGGCTGGTTCAACACTCGTAAAACAATCAATGTGATTCATCATATCAGCAAGAGAAAAACCAAGAACCATATGATCCTCTCATTAGATGCAGAGAAAGCATTTGACAAAATACAGCATCCATTCCTGATCAAAACTCTTCAGAGTGTAGGGATAGAGGGAACTTTCCTCGATATCTTAAAAGCCATCTACGAAAAGCCCACAGCAAATATCATTCTCAATGGGGAAGCACTGGGAGCCTTTCCCCTAAGATCAGGAACCAGACAGGGATGTCCACTCTCACCACTGCTATTCAACATAGTATTGGAAGTCCTAGCCTCAGCAATCAGACAACAAAAAGACATTAAAGGCATTCAAATTGGCAAGAAGAAGTCAAACTCTCCCTCTTCGCCGATGACATGATACTCTACATAGAAAACCCAAAAGCCTCCACCCCAAGATTGCTAGAACTCATACAGCAATTTGGTAGCGTGGCAGGATACAAAATCAATGCCCAGAAATCAATGGCATTCCTATACACTAACAATGAGACTGAAGAAAGAGAAATTAAGGAGTCAATCCCATTTACAATTGCACCCAAAAGCATAAGATACCTAGGAATAAACCTAACCAAAGAGGTAAAGGATCTATACCCTAAAAACTATAGAACACTTCTGAAAGAAATTGAGGAAGACACAAAGAGATGGAAAAATATTCCATGCTCATGGATTGGCAGAATTAATATTGTGAAAATGTCAATGCTACCCAGGGCAATTTACACGTTCAATGCAATCCCTATCAAAATACCATGGACTTTTTTCAGAGACTTAGAACAAATTATTTTAAGATTTGTGTGGAATCAGAAAAGACCCCGAATAGCCAGGGGAATTTTAAAAAAGAAAACCATAGCTGGGGGCATCACAATGCCAGATTTCAGGTTGTACTACAAAGCTGTGGTCATCAAGACAGTGTGGTACTGGCACAAAAACAGACACATAGACCAATGGAACAGAATAGAGAATCCAGAAATGGACCCTGAACTTTATGTTCAACTAATATTCGACAAAGGAGGAAAGACGATCCACTGGAAGAAAGACAGTCTCTTCAATAAATGGTGCTGGGAAAATTGGTCATCCACATGCAGAAGAATGAAACTAGACCACTCTCTTGCACCATACACAAAGATAAACTCAAAATGGATGAAAGATTTAAATGTGAGACAAGACTCCATCAAAATCCTAGAGGAGAACACAGGCAACACCCTTTTTGAACTTGGCCACAGTAACTTCTTGCAAGATACATCCACGAAAACAAAAGAAACAAAAGCAAAAATGAACTATTGGGACTTCATCAAGATAAGAAGCTTTTGCACAGCAAAGGATACAGTCCACAAAACTCAAAGACAACCTACAGAATGGGAGAAGATATTTGCAAATAACATATCAGATAAAGGGCTAGTTTCCAAAATCTATAAAGAACTTATTAAACTCAGCACCAAAGAAACAAACAATCCAATCATGAAATGGGCAAAAGACATGAAGAGAAATCTCACAGAGGAAGACATAGACATGGCCAACATGCACATGAGAAAATGCTCTGCATCACTTGCCATCAGGGAAATACAAATCAAAACCACAATGAGATACCACCTCACACCAGTGAGAATGGGGAAAATTAATAAGGCAGGAAACAACAAATGTTGGAGAGGATGCGGAGAAAAGGGAACCCTCTTACACTCTTGGTGGGAATGTGAACTGGTGCAGCCACTCTGGAAAACTGTGTGGAGGTTCCTCAAAGAATTAAAAATAGACCTGCCCTACGACCCAGCAATTGCACTGTTAGGGATTTACCCCGAAGATTCAGATGCAATGAAACGCCGGGCACCTGCACCCCGATGTTTCTAGCAGCCATGTCCACAATAGCCAAACTGTGGAAGGAGCCTCGGTGCCCATCGAAAGATGAATGGATAAAGAAGATGTGGTTTATGTATACAATGGAATATTACTCAGCCATTAGAAACAACAAATACTCACCATTTGCTTCAACGTGGATGGAACTGGAGGGTATTATGCTGAGTGAAGTAAGTCAATCGGAGAAGGACAAACAGTGTATGTTCTCACTCATTTGGGGAATATGAATAATAGTGAAGGGGATTATAAGGGAAGGGAGAAGAAATGTGTGGGAGATATCAGAAAGGGACACAGAACATAAAGACTTCTAACTCTGGGAAATGAACTAGGGGTGGTGGAAGGGGAGGAGGGCGGGGGGTGGGGGTGAATGGGTGACGGGCACGGAGGGGGACACTTGACGGGATGAGCACTGGGTGTTAATTCTGTATGTTGGTAAATTGAACACCAATAAAAATTAATTTATAAAAAAAAATTGAATGTGGCAAGAACCCTTTGCTGATGGAGAATACTGTATTTTTGTTGGTTTTGTAAAGATTTAATCATGTGAATGATTAATGGATCATGTGATCCATTATCAGTCACATAAATGACAGGAAAAATTATTTGGAAAGAATTTTAATTTCTTTCATTGTTGATCGAAACTTCTGAATCTTGAGGGATTAAATTGAATTTCTTTTTTTTAAATGAAGGTTCACAAAAAGGATTCTGGCTTTTGGCGAGAGTTTGGCTTTGGAATGACTTGTCAGTATCGATCAGATTTCCTGACCATAGGTAAGTATACCTTACATTTAAGGATAGGGCTGTATTATATTTACTGTAGTACCTTATGGCATTTTTCTAAAAGGTCTCAGAATCGAGTGTTTTCCTATTAAATTATGAATGAGATTAGCTAAAAGAGGCATCTGGAGATGTGAAAAGCAAAAGTAAGTTTATGATTAATGTCTCTAAGTAGCAAAAATGAGATCATAAAATAAAAATGAAATAGAATATTTACTTGTTTCCTTAAATCAAAACACTAGTTTTTAAAAACATCTGTTTGGCTTATTACCAATATTTGCAATTGTTTTGAATATCCTTATGAAAGCTCTCTACCTAACTCTGGTGTTGTGCTCCTGGATTGTTGCATCTGGAAGTAATGTTAGATTATCTAGTCCAAGGGCTTTTGTATTTTTTTTACTTAGAGATGAAACCACTTTAATTGTCTGTTGATCTATTATGAAAATCCTAGTATTTAAGACAGCCAGTCTTTAGCTCTGGTTGAAGTTGGAGTGTGGAACTTGGAGTCAATTGGCTTAGTCATCCACTCCTTGAAGCCAAAGATGACCCTGAAGAATCTGGTCTAAGCCTCCTGCCCCACTTTAGCTTCAGCAAAAAAAAAAAAAAAAAAAAATACATTGTCAGAGGACAGTATAAGAAAGCAGGCTGAAACTTGGTTCCGCATCTCCTGATCAGTCAGTGGCTGCATTTCCACAGCATATAAGAATATATTTTATATATTTATGCATGAGTGTGTATGTACATATATAAACACATATATACGTGTATATGTATATACACAGACACACCTATATAATATACACATGTATATATTTATATATATATTTATATTATATAGAATATATTTTGTGTACCTTTTAGGCCCATCTTACATTCGTTTTTATAATCGGCCATTTGTTTTTAGAAATTCCTCCACCTTATCTCTGTAACATTGTAACATCTGAATCCTAGAAAAATCAGCAAATAGCAATAAAATGACTATTAAATGAAACTAATGCCCTTTCCCCGGATTCTGGCTCAATAAAACAGCAAGAATACATCATTGCTTTCTAACCTATGCCATTTCTCACTGCTCCTTATTCATTATTTTCTCCTTATATTCCTGTTTGGTATGTACTGGGTATAGCTCATGGTGTCCCACGTTTCTCTGAGACTCTCTTCATTTTTCATTATTTTTTTCTCTCTTTTCTTTGGAATGCATAATCTCAATTGATCTATCTTCAAGTTTACTGATTCTTTGTTCAGATCTATACTTAGCTGCTCTAATGAATTTTTCATTTGCGTTGTCCTTTTTTTAAGATTTTATTTATTCATGACAGAGAGAGAGAGAGAGAGAGAGAGAGAGGCAGAGACACAGGCAGAGCGAGAAGAAGCAGGCTCCATGCAGGGAGCCCGATGTGGAACTTGGTTCCAAAGCTCCAGGGATCACAACCTGAGCCAAAGGCAGATGCTCAACCACTCAGCCACCCAGGCGTCCCACAAAGAGACAATTAAAATAAGAAAACAGGTAAAAGGTAAGCTTCCTGTGAAAATATGAATGGGTAAGCTAATGAAATAAAATAAGGAAGTTAAGAAAAAAACCCAAAATCATAATATACATCATTTTCAGTTTCCTACTCTCATCACAGAATAGGAAACAGAATCAGAATGGTAAAATTCAGACAAATTTGTAAAACCCTCCCAGAATACAGGAAAAAATGAAAGGAAGAAAGAAAAATAGAGACAGAGAAATGATAAATGGTATCAAAGAAAAAAATATTTTTTTATTTATTTTTATTTATTTCTTTAAAGATTTATTTATTTATGATAGACATAGAGAGAGAGAGGCAGAGACACAGGAGGAGGGAGAAGCAGGCCCATGCCAGGAGCCTGATATGGGACTCGATCCTGGGTCTCCAGGATCAGACCCTGGGCTGAAGGTGGCACTAAACCGCTGAGCCACCCAGGCTGCCCACGTTGTCCTTTTTTAGCTCCAGAATTTCTTTTTATATGTATAATTTCTGTCTCTTCATTGATAATCTCTATTTCATGAAACATTTTCATCTTCCCTTCTCTTCTTTAAGCATGATTTCTTATAATTCTTTGAACATATTTATAATGGTTTTGAAATTTTGTAAAAACTGACATCTGGGCCCTCTCACAGTTTCTATTGCCTACTTTTTTTCTGGTATATGGGTATATATATTTTTCTGTTTCTTTATGTGCCTCGTAATTTCTTTCTTGAAAACTGGACATTTTAGGTCATATATTATGGCAAGCCTGAAGATTGATTCCTCCTGACTCCAGGGCTTGTTTTTTTTTGTTTTTTTTTTGCTTGTTTATTGACTTGGCTTTACTATTTCAATGAATTTTATCTCCCCATTCCCCAGCAATATGAAGCCTCTCCTGACACTCTCAGGGCATGAGCACAGTCACCCTGGGATGACATGGATTTAGTAGGGTTCTCTCTCTCTCTCTCTCTCTCTAAGATTTTATTTATTTATTTGAGAGAAAGAGAGTGAGCAGGAGCAGGGGGAGAGGTACAGGGAGAGGGAGAAGCAGATTCCCACTGAGTGTGAAGCCCGATGCAGAGCTCAATCCCAGGACCCCAAGATCACGACCTGAGCCGAAGTTAGGCACTCAACTGACTGAGCCACCCAGGTGCCCCTAGTAAGGCTGTCTTTTACTGTCTCTGCAGTAACACTCCCACCTGTTAGGCTCCACTCATTGCTCACTGATTGCTCTCTTGTTTTTGACAATGCTCTGGGACATAAATTTTTCCAGTCTGACCCAGTTAAATTGAACCCCTTTTGCAAGATAGTTTTTGAAGCATGTCTTTGAGTTTTGTTCAGGCCTCAGAACCCACAAGAAGGGTTCTTCTTATTTGTCTCTTTCCCTGTTTCTCTCCAGTAAACTAGCCGGCCTACATTATTAGTTTATTGCTCTAATGGACCCATCAACCTTCTCTTAATTGCTTACCACCAAATTCTCCATTATTTTCAAGACCCCCCTTAGGCTTGAACTTCTGCACACTGAAATAAAGTTAGTTCCTTTGGGAAGAGCTTTGAGGCAGTTTGTTCTCATGCAGTGCTTTCTCCCCTGGGAAAAATTGCTGAGCCCTCCTCTGGAGGTGGGGGTGGAGACAATGGCACACTTGTCTCAGAGTGCCACCCCTGTGTTATAAGTAGGACATGGGGTGGGGGATCAGGAGTCCCACTCCTTCCTTGAAGTGGAGCCTCTACCTTTTGACTCTAGGCTGGATGAGAAAGGGAGCCCCTCGCCTCTCAGCAGCACTTGTTTGGAATTTGGCTCTTTGATTTTAGAGCTTCTGTTCTTTTCTTTCTCTCTTCTGGTATTACCATTACACATTTGTTATACCTTTTGTATACAATTCTTATGAACTATTCTGATCTGTCCGCCCCCCCCCACCCCGTCCTCTTCGTTTTTGCCTTTTCAATTTTGGATGTTTCTATTGGCATATCCTCAAGCTTAGAGACTCTTTCCTCAGCCAATACAAAGGCATTCTTCCTTTGTTACATTGTTTATCTTTAGCATTTCTTTTTTATTCTTTCATAGAATCTCTCACTCTCTGCTTACATTACCATCTGTTCTTGATTGTTGCCTACTTTTTCTATTAGAGCCCTTAGCATATCAGTTATAGTTGTTTTAAATTCCCAGGCTGACAATTTCAGTACTCCTGGCTGAATCCGGTTCTGATGCTTGCTCTGTGTCTTCAATCTGTCTTTTGTCTTTTAGTATGCCTCATTTTTTCTTCATAACTGAACATGATGTGTTGGGCAAAGGAAACTGCAGTAAACTAGTAATAGGTGGTGAGGTGTGGGGAAAGAGGAAGTATTCTGTAGTCCTGTGATTAGGTCTCAGTTCCTTAGTGAGATTATGTATCTGGACCATTAACTTCACAAGTGTTTCTCAGACACCATCCCCAACCTTAAGTGAGACAGGATGGCTAGAGTGGGCTGCAGTTGGGTATGTCCTTTCCCCAGGTAGGTTTGACTCTAGTAAAATAGTTTCTCCTGAGGCAGGCCTTATTAAGAATAAAGTGCTCTGGCATGTTTCACAACGATTATATTCCCACTGCTCCTGCTGAAAGCACGAGGGTATTTTGCTCTAATCTTCACAGTGAAAACCTACTAGAGCTCCTGAGGGTAAAACTCACACAAGTGTAGGGACCATTCTATGCCCCCCAATCTGGAGTTTTCAACTTTTACACTTGTCCACTGAGCCTCTAGCCATTCATCAATTACAGTTCCAATTCCCCCCCCCCACCTCAGACTGGTTCCCCTGGAGATTTCTACTGGTGGCTTTCTGCTCTAATAGTTGTGATTCCATTTTACCTGCCTGAGTCTCCAATTTGGTGGTGGCAATCTGATCTGTGACCTTATTTCTCTGAGGGATCTGAGAGGAGTTGTTTATTTTTCAGTTTGTTTCGCTTTTCACTTGCTGTTAGGATGGTATGACTTCTAAGCGATGTATATGCTGGACCAGAAACTGGAAGTCCCTCATTTGTTTTAAGTATCTATACCATCTCTAATATTTGAAGAACTTTTATCTACAGAGAAGAAAAACCAGTATGTATTAGACATAGTGTTTTATAAAAGCTATGACTATTTAAAGCAATACTTTTCAGAGATCTCAGGATTATTGTCATCCCGTGAGTGTAAAATTTTTTTAAGATTTTTTTAATTTTTATTTATTTATGATAGTCACACACACAGAGAGAGAGAGAGAGAGGCAGAGACACAGGCAGAGGGAGAAGCAGGCTCCATGCACCGGGAGCCCGACGTGGGATTCGATCCCGGGTCTCCAGGATCACGCCCTGGGCCAAAGGCAGGCGCCAAACAGCTGCACCACCCAGGGATCCCCCGTGAGTATAAAATTAAGTGGTATATAATTATTCGACAGAAGACATAATTCGGAAAACTTGCTCTTAATTAAAGAATTTGTTTTGAGTTTTTAAGAATGTTTGCCTGTTCTTCAAAAAATTCCGAATGGTCAAAAACAAAAATTCCAAATGGCTTATGTTCTCTATGATTCTTTAAGAAAGTTTAGCTTAAACCAATGTGAAAATAGTCTCAACTTTATGTTCCATTTCATGTGTTCACCTGGTCCAGTTAGTCATTTGCTCCATCGCTCCATTAGAATTATTGTAGTAGGGAAGGTTATAAGTGACATTTAGGTTGCCAGGTCTTTTTTTGTTTTTTTTTTTCTTTTCTTTTAATTCTTTTTTTTTAGGATTTTATTTATTCATGAGAGTCACACAGAGAGAGGCAGGAGAGGCAAGCTCCTCGCAGGGAGCCCAGTGCGGGACTGGATCCCTGACTCTGGGATCATGCCCTGAGCCAAAGGCAGATGCTCAACTGCTGAGCCACTTAGGTGTCCTTTTTTTAAAAATTCTTAACTGAGCAGCACACGCTTGACCCTTTCTTCCTGAAGATACTTTTTTCATTTGACTACTGATAGCTCATTCTCCAGAATTTTCTTCATCCTCTGGGGCCATTTGTCAGTCTCTTTTGCTGATTTCTTTTTCTCTGTATGTTTAACCTGTAGGTATTGGCATTACTTAGTATTTAGATCTGGGCCTATTTTCTTTCTAAACACCTTTAGTAATTTCATCCATTCCTGTGGCTTTAAATCATCCATGTTCCCCTTCTCAAATGTATATGTTCAACCTAGCCATTTCTTCTGTTTTCTCCTCTGGAAAGTTGTCTGTGGCCCAGAAAAACTTGTATCTCAGTGGATAAATATGTTAATCATAATATTAGTAGTGGTGAAATTATGGGTGATTTATGTTTCCTTCTCCTTTGACTTTCTCTAGATTTACTATATAACTTAGACATTTACAAAGCATTCTCAAATATTTAATCTCATTTTGATACTCCCAACAACAGGCCTTTGCTGCTAGAAGTCAGCTCCTAACTGGACTTCCAAACCAGATGTCAGTCCTCTCTCGGGTATCTTTAGGCTGTGCTGTGCCATCTCATTTGAAGTGGAACATCTTAATTCTTATCAGTTGTGCTTTGGTTGACAGGCAGTTACCGACATGTCAGTTTTCATCCTGCAGGTGGATTTGACGTGGAAGTAAAAGGTTGGTGTGGAGAAGATGTTCATCTTTATCGAAAATACTTACATGGTGACCTGATTGTGATTCGGACTCCAGTTCCTGGTCTTTTCCACCTCTGGCATGAGAAACGCTGTGCTGATGAGTTGACTCCTGAACAGTACCGTGTGTGCATCCAGGCCAAAGCCATGAATGAGGCCTCTCACTCGCACCTAGGAATGCTGGTCTTCAGGGAGGAGACAGAGACGCATCTTCACAAACAGGCATACAGGACAAAGAGCGAAGCTGTTGGTTAACGTAACCATTGGCACATTTGTCTAAACCACAAACCAGCATTATTTATTCAGCCTTAATTCCGATTCCAGATGCAGTGCCTCTTTCAGAGAAGACATGCTTATCTTTTGTGCTCTTTCTGATATTACTTTAGCAGTTTAACTTGATATGAGAAGAGAAAGCAAGTGTTTCAGTGCAAAGCCTGTTTCTTGAGAAAACCACACTATGGAATTGCTGACAAATCGAAATCTGGTGTTTGCCCCCAAAGTAGTTCTGAGTTAGTTTCTACCCATGTTCTAATGTACCCTGGCTGCCTCTGGGTTGAGGGATGGAATGTGCTACGCTCATGGTAGGTCAGGGGCATCCAGTTCCTCCAGAGAGGACAGAGTATTATGGATGCAGTATGTAGACAAGAGTGCTTCAGCTGCTGACCACTTAGTCAACCTGCTTTTAAATTAAGATCTTTTAATCAGTTGCTTGAAGAATCCTCTTTCACTGAAGCCGAGGATGACTAAAGGACACATCTGAAATTCACAATCAAAAGAGAGCGAAGTAAAAACCCCTTAAACTGAATGTTGCTTAGCTCCCTGAATGTGTTATTAAATAAATGGATGATAACAGAAAATACTTAGCTTAGAATCTATGACTTGATTGAAACTATAATGTGTTATCATCATTTTCAAGATTAGTAGTCAAAGCTGCTGTAGATTGTTTTAAGCAAACAAATGTGGAAATGTCTTTAATAGAACATTTAATTATGTTGGAGTACAGGGCACTAGTGATATCTGGGAACATCAGTTTACATGAGCCAGGGTGCTATCAGGGCCTTCTTGCAGTGCTTCAGAATAGATGAACATAGCATGGTGTTGTGTGTTTTTTGGTTTGCATTGTCTCATTTAGCATAGATCCATATGTATTATCTTTTTTTCTAGTATGTTAATATATGCTATATCTGTGTTTGTAATAATGTGGTGCTTTGAGTTGACAGTTTCACTGAAGGGAGAAAAAAAAATGTAATGAGGTGTACCATAAAATTACAATGATTTGAGAAAAGAGGCAGAGGAGAAGGTGGTCTGAATGGCAATCTGAATTACAAAATGTTTTAGATAAATATATTGTTTGCAGATAGAATATTTTAATTGAGGTATAAATTATATTAATGAGGCAAGATGAATAAGAAGTGATATTCAGATAGGACTGTACTATGTTATTTATCACACATGGATCTTTTACCATAGGGTCCCTTGCTAGATCCAGAAATTGGAAATATGGTAAAAGTCATTCACAGATTTTGAATCTTTGGCTTTTAAAAGGAGCCTATCTTGTATCCTTTCTATTTGTATATAAACACAAATTCACGAAGAAAAATCATACTCTTTGTACTCAGTAAATCATATCATCTGAAATATTAAAAATCGGGGATCCCTGGGTGGCGCAGCGGTTTGGCGCCTGCCTTTGGCCCAGGGCGCGATCCTGGAGACCCGGGATCGAGTCCCACATCGGGCTTCCGGTGCATGGAGCCTGCTTCTCCCTCTGCCTGTGTCTCTGCCTCTCTCTCTCTCTCTGTGACTATCATAAATAAATAAAAAATTAAAGAAAAAAATTGAAATATTAAAAATCCCAAATTTCTTGGTGCCTACATGAATTCATTTTACAGTAACTCTTACAAATTATTCTTACAAGTTTTAAGTTGGGTAGCATTTAGACTTTTTTAAAGATGTGTAAAATGTTCTCTGCAGAATTATTCAGACCAATGTCTCATCTTATATACCATTATTTATTATGAAGACCAGTGAATTTAGGTATTTAAAGTGGAAGAACCTAATTATTTGCACAGGTAAGTTTGCAGCTTGTTTTTTGATAGAATCAAATGATTTTACCTTTTCTCTTCTTTTTTTTTTAAATGAGCCTTAACTTAAAAATGGAAGCTAAGCAACGGAAACAGTATTACTGTGTTTTTTGACATTAAACGGTACCAATAAAGTATTTTATTACCAAAAGTCAAATGAAAATGTGCCAAATTAATTTCTGTTGCAAACTACCATAAATACTAAAAGTATATAAAATGTAATCGTGTAATTTAATGAATTATAAAGCAAACAGCTACCTAGATGAAGTGTACCAGCTACCCAGATTAAGATAACATTATCAGTGAAAGACCTCTAGATGTATGCCACTCCTTGATCACACACCCTCACTCCCCATAACAGTAACCATTCTGATTTCTATGATGATTTTTCACTCGTTATTCTTCATTTTCCCTACTGTATATGTATCTCTACCCAAAAGACTTTAGTTTTGCCTTTTTCTGAATGTATATGCATATTATATATTCTCTTTCATTATTACATTTTTGAGATTCATTCATGTTAGTCTCAAAACTCATTTTTATTACTAACTAGTATTCCACTCTGAATATACTAAATATTCAGTAGTTCTATTGTTTATAGATGCTTGGGTTGTTAATAGTTTTTTGTTATTTGCTTTTGCTATCAGAAGCAATCTTGTCATGAATACTGCTTTACATATCTACGCGTGCAAGAATTTCTTTAGGAGTAATAATACTGGGCCATCAGTTGTATATACATTCAGTTTCCTTTCAAAAGTGGACCATCTCCAGTACTGTGAAAGAGATCGTTTTGCATCTTTGGCAATACTTAATTTTGTCAGGCTTGCTAATTCTTGCTAATTTTTTTTAAAAATTGTATTTATTCACGAGAGACACACAGAGAGAGGCAGAAACACTGGCAGAGGGAGAAGCAGGCTCCTCGCAGGGAGCCTGATGCAGCACTCAATCCTGGGACCCTGGGATCACGCCCTGAGCCAAAGGCAGAGGCTCAACCACTGAACTACCCAAGTGCCCCAATTCTTGCTAATTTAATAGACCTTAAGCATGAATTGTAGTTACTGTTTGCATGTCAGTCTTCTTGCCCATTATTATCAGTTCATAGGAATTCTTCACATATTCTGGATACCAATTCCTGTTGGTTAAATATCTTTTCCAAGGGATGTGGCTTAGCTTTTCCCATTCTTGATGGTACTTTTTCATTAATAAAAGTTAACTCTAATGTGACTAATTTTTTTCCTTTATGTATTCTACTTTTTATTACTGATTTATGACCTCATATCAAGGAAAGATAGCTTAAAGCTTTTGTTCTATATTGTCTTCTAAATACCTCATATATAGCTTTGCTTTTCCTAGTTAGGTCTTTAACCTAATTAGAAGAGCTTTTTGTGTATGACATGAGGTAAGGATTACATTATACTTTTTTTTTCCAGCATCACCTTACAATATAGTCTGTATTTTACCTACAGAACCACTCTCATCCATCAGATGTCCAAATGCACAGGTCTAGTTCTGGGCACTCATCTGCTCAGTTAGGCTTTCTGTCCATCACCATACCATTACATCATGGTCTAAATTACTATAAAGTTTATAGTAGTTTATACTATAAATTTATACTACTTAGCTTTGTATCTCTGAGAGCTAGTCCCACTTGCTTTATTTTATTTATTTTTTTTCCACTTGCTTTATTTTTAAAGATTGCCATGGCTCTTTACAGCCCTGGTACTTTCCCATGAATTTTATTTTAATTTTTGAAGATTTTATTTATTTATTCATGAGAGACACACAGAGAGAAAGAAAAAGAGAGGCAGAGATACAGGCAGAGGGAGAAGCAGGCTCCCTACAGGGAGCCTGACATGGGACTCAATCCCGGGTCTCCATGATCACGCCCTGGGCTGAAGGGGGCGCTAAACCGCTGAGCCACCCGGGTTGCCCCTCCCATAAATTTTAGAATAAGCTAGTTAAGTTTCACAAAACCTTCATAAATTTTTTTTAAAGATTTTATTTATTTGAGAGAAAGACACAGAAGATAGCAAGAGCATGCATGAGCAGGGAGCAGAGGGAGACACAGGGCTCAATTCCTAAGAATGATTCCTATGACCTAAGCCAAAGGCCAATGCTTAACTGATGACTGAGCCACCCAGGTGCCTCAAAATTTTCATGAATTTGACTGGACTCATGGAATCTCTAAGATCACTTTGGGGAAAATTTACATTTTTATGATATGGAGTCTTCCAGTCATTAATATGACATATTTCTTTAGGTCTTTACTGTCTTTCAATTAAATTTTACACTTTTCACACAGTGGTTTTACATGTATTACTTTATAGATTTTTCCCTTGCATTTTATATAACATTGTGACTATCTTTTATTTTTTGTGTTACCTATTGCTGGTATTTGGAAGTACCGTTGCTTTTGTGTTCAGCGACGTTGCCAAAGCACTTAATTCTAGTAACGTATTTCTAATTCCTTTTGTATTTTTTCTGTTATGGAATCCTAAGTCTATGAGTAGTGAAAATTTTCTTTTCAGTTTTTATATCCTTATTTTTCTCGTCTTCCTGTGCTTATTGGAATTTATTGTGCAGCATTCACTGGAGGTGACAATAGTGGACTTCCTGCCCGTGTTTCTGATTTCAAGAGGAACACTCTTAGTTTCATCAGTAAATTATGGGATTCGCTGGAGGTGTTTTTGTAACTATTCTTAATCAACTTAACAGAGTCACTTTATATTACTACTTGGTGAGTTTTCATCATGCTTGAGAGCATTTATCAAATACTTTTACTGTATCTGTTGAGATGATCATATGATTTTTTTCCATCTTTGATATGTAAAATTGAGTTAATCAGTTTCCTGAAGTACCTTTGCATTCCTAGAGTAAACTCCAGTCTTTCATGATGTATTATCCTTATACATCGCTGGATTCAGTTTGTGTGGGGTGTGTGTGTGTGTGTGTGTGTGTGTGTGTGTGTGAGAGAGAGAGAGAGAGAGAGAGAGAGAGAGAGAGAGAAAGTGTGTATGCATATATATATTTCCTGTGTTTTTCATCTGTGTTCATGAGTAAGAATGTCCCCTGTCATTCTTGGTGGGCTTTTTCATTAAGGTTATGCTAACCTGTAAAGCAAATTACAGGTGTTCTTTCTAATTCTGTTTTTAAAGAAGTTTCGTAAGACTGAAATTACTTCTTCCTTGAATATTTGGCACAACTGCCTGAAAGCCACCTGACTGTGAAGTTTTCTATATGGGAAGATTTCTGATCACTGGTTCAATTTATTTAGTGATTGGAGAACTATTCGGATTTTCTATTTTTTTTAAAGTCCGTTTTTGGGGCGCTTGGGTGAACATGAAAGGGCAGAAGCTCCCGGCCCCGCCGCCCCCCCCCCCCGGCCCGCTCAGTCAGAAGAGCACTCAACTTTTGATTGCAGTCAGGGTTGTGAGTTCGAGCCCTACGTTGGGTCTAGAGATGATGCACAATGAAGGAACGAACTCTCAATAACTTAAGTATGTATGGGGCGCCTGGGTGGCTCAGCGGTTGAGCGTCCAGGGATCCCCGGGTGGCTCAGCGGTTGAGCGTCTGCCTTCAGCCTAGGGCCTGATCCTGGAGACCCAGGATCGAGTCCCACGTCAGGCTCCCTACATAGAGTCTGCTTCTCCCTCTGCCTGTGTCTCTGTCTCTGTGTCTCTCATGAATAAATAAATAAAATATTTTTTTAAGAAAAGAAACGACTACAACATTCCATTGTAGGTGACGTCTCTTTTTTTTTTTTTACCACAACTGGGAAAACAAAACAAACAAAAACAAACAACAACAAAAACAATAAGAACCCCCACCCTGTCCTTGGCTCAGAGCAAGGGAATTCCTGGGTCAGGTCGAAAGAGGGGGGGGTGATATCCTGTCGTCCGCAGTGTGGAGAACCAGGGTTCAGCCACCTGGAATTGTTTCTTCCTCACCAGGTAGACAGACGCGGTCACTCACCGTCGTCATCCCTGCAAAAGCAAGGCAAGAGGGAAGAACCTCGGCATTTCCAAGCAGCTGGTAGGGGCACCTGGGAGGCTCGCTGGGGTTAAGCAGCTGAGTCTCGGTTTCGTCCGCCAGGAGGTGGCGCCCTTGACTCGCCCAGTGAGGCCGTGGCGGCCTCTGGAAGGAAGGTATCAGGCTCAGGGTTTCCGAGGGGTCGGCTGGCTCCCGAGAAGTGGATCTGAGTGTCTCCAGGCTGCCTGATCCTATCTGAGTCTTAGGATGCGATTCCAGGGGCCCCTGGCCCGCTCGGTCAGTAGAGAGCACGACTCTTGACCTCCAGGTCGTGAGTGCGAGCCCTACGTTGGGAGTAGAGATCCCTTTGACAAATGGGCCCCGGGGGGGGGAGGGACGGCAGGGGAGGGGAGGGCGGCGTGGGGACCCGGGGAGGTCGAAAGAAAGGAAAGCAGACGCCTTTCTACTCAGGGAAGGCCTCGGTGATACAGCGGATCCTTCCAACGGTGTCTGGTTACAAGGAGAACGGATTCCCACCGACCGACCTTCTGAAGAGGAGTTAACAATCGCCAAAGAAAGGGAAGATGCCTCACGGAGAGTTTCTGAACTCTGCTCCGGGTTTCGGGGAACTCGTTCCGTTCCACGTTGTTCCTTTCTGTTCGGTTTCCATGCAGCTTTTTCATTAGTTCTGGCAACTCCTACTGTCTGTAGTTGGACCATCTCAGGGTGACCAGACACCGGGATTCGTCCGGAGTCCTCTCCGCGAATCTCCTGAACGGCGGACCGGATTGTTGCAAGACCTTCCGAACAACACCTGCACGGGACGGGGAGGTCACCCACGGAGGGCCGTGCCTAAAGAGCCGGTGAGAATTCACTATAATGCAGTCGAGAGGAAAATCCGACCAGTTTCTGTCACACACAACGCACGCACGCACGCAGAGCACTTACACAGCTCGAATGTGGAGTGATGGCTCTACCAGGACACGTTACACGTTTAGGAATTTCATTTCGCGTTTGGAACACCGGCAGCCTTCACTCACGCAACATAATCTAAGAGGGCTTAGGATTCTTTGTCTGACAGCGCTGCTCACGTGCCTGCCCATAACAAGTCAACGACCTATAGTAGTCAAGAGACTCCGTTTAGGGTTTGGCATTCTGGGATGCGCTGAGAATCCGCGAACGGATGAAGGAACCGGTAGACAGACAGACAGCCAGGCAGCCAACCAGCCAACCAAAAACATCTCGGAAGTTCTCAAGGCACATGCTACAAAGGATCACGGATCATAACAAAACGGAAATCTTCAGTGTCTCTTTCGCCAAGGTGGCCCCTAGGAGATTCTACAGGTGCTTTTGGAGTTTTCCCCAAAAGGAAGCTCCTTTCGCGTGGAGAAGTTTTCACTCTTACGTAGGGGAAGGCCGGATAAAAACGAATCCAAAAAATAAATAACAAAAAAAGTTCAACAACAACCAAAAAAGTAAAAAGGAATCTAAAATCCTTGCTGTTCTGCGCAGGTAATGGGAGAAAAAACACACACACACAGACACACACACACAAACCCCAAAAACCAAACCAGAAAAACCCAACGAAACCAAACCAAGCCAACCAAACAAAAAACACCTTGTCTTTGTCTTTTCTTCTCTGTTCACACTCTTATCACGAGTAGACTACCAATGAAGAGAATCTCGTCATTTTAGCAGAGAGGAGAGCCAAATCTCAGTTGTACAGCAGTGTACTAGGAAAACCCACTTCTCCCAATCTCAGTCCGTCCTGACCACACAATTAGTTTTCAAAGAGTCTGCTTCTGGGCCGCCTTGGGTGGCT
>NW_026575095.1:37500-112500 GCF_905146905.1 Nyctereutes procyonoides
GCCCGGTCCCGGGAAGGGCGCGCCAACGGAGGCGCGAGCAGGGCACCGGTTAAACGCGCACGGGATCCCACCGCCACCAGCACGAGGGCGGTCCCGCGACGCCCGGGACGCCGGCCGGCCTCAGCTCAGCACCCTTGGCAGGCCTCCCCGCAAACCGGGCCCCACACCGCCGGGGCCCAGGCACGCGCGACCCCCTGCCGCGGGGGGGCCGTCCGAACCTCCGTCCGCCCATCCGCCGTTCCGTCTGTCCATCCGTCCGGTCCAACCCGGAGTCACGACCCGGGGAGGCGCCCCCAGGCAAGAGCTGGCCCGACCCGTGCGCGCCCGCCGCGCCACCACCGCCGGCGGCGAACTCGGCTCGGGAGCGGGCCGGGGCCCAGACAGCCAGCCAAGCCAGCCGCTCGCGCGCCACACACACGGTGGGCGTGGGGGGGCGGGGCGGGCCGTCCCGCCCCAACACCCCCCCCGGCCGCGCACACACTCGCACACGCACGCGGGCAACACACCCCACACCGGACGCCGGCCCGGCCCGACGGGATCCTCCCCTGTCTCGGAGGGGGGAGGCGCAGGCCGCGGTAGGCAAAGAGCGGCGGCGCTCTGCCCAAACACGTCGCGACGGGAGTCAAACCCCGCGTCGGTGGCCACACTACAACACGCAGAGGAGGGGCAGCGGCTGGGGGCTCCGGTACCCCAAGGCACCCTCTCGGATCGCTAGAGAAGGCTTTCTCACCGAGGGCGCATCGCCCCCCACCCGTTCGTCCCCCCAAACGGGCCCCATCAAACGGCGCTCAGGGACCGACAGGGCTCGCGGGGCGGGGGCGGATCTCCGAGCGCTCGCGGCCGGTGCCCCCTCGAGGACACCACCTCCGCCTCGCCCGCGCACGGCGTGGTCACGTTACCGCCCAGAGGGGAGAGGTCCCCGCCTCCCGCGAGGCAGGCGAGACAGAGGAACGGAGACAGGGACACGACCCGTGCCGGGAGAGAGGGGCAGCACCCCGGGCTGGCCAAGCGCCGGGGCGCTGGCCCGGCCCGCCGCGGGCGCTCACGCGTCCCACCAAGTCCTCCGAGTCACACCGCCCCACACCACCCCCGCCGGCGCGGCGAGGGGGAGGTGAAAGGAAGACGAGGCGCCCGCGCCCCCGCCAGGGGCACGGGTGCGCCTCCCTTGCCGACTTCCACCACCCGCTCCTCGGACAACGCCACCGACTGCGACGGCGGCCCGAGGGGAGTCGCCGGGGAAGGAAACGACGCCACCGCTCGGCCTCAGGCACCTGAGGCGACCTGGAGCGCTCCAGGGGCACCACAGAGGGCCGGGCGCAACGCGCTCAAGCGCGCCCAGGCCGGGCGGTGAGCAGCGCGGCGTCGGGCCGGCCCTCCCCGCGGGGGCGGGGGAGGGCCGCTCGCCACGGACCCAGGCCTTCGGGAAAGGCCGGCGAGAGTGTCCGCCGTGTCAGAGGGCCCCGGTCCCGCCAGCGCCGCGAGGCAAGAAGGCGGGAGGGCGGGGTCGGGCCGGAGTCCGCACCACCCCCAACCCCGGCGCGCGCCCCCCGCGCACCCGCCACGACGGCCGGGCGCGGAGGAGCCGGGGAGGGAGGGGCCCGCGGGCAGAACGAGAAGAGCGGTCGCATTCGCCATGGACGCCCGTCCCTCGTCTGACGCGGCCTAGGCCCGGCCCAGGAGAGCACGAGATCACCACATCGATCGGCAGCAAGCTGCGGCCCCGAGGGGGCTTCCCGAGGAGCAAAAGCCCAGCGTGGACGGCAACCGGGGGACTTGCTTCCGCCTCACAGGCAAGCCCCTCGACCCCCAGGGGGCAGGAGCGACCTGACAACCCGAGACAAGATAGCGGGGGACGCCTGACACGCGGCACGGAGCCTTGCGGGACAGGGGTTGTCACGGCCAACGGCCGGGTGCCCACGGCATGGGGCGCACGGGGGTAAAAGACCCACCGCCACCTGCCCACACCGCCCTCCCTCGGTGCCAGAGACTGGAGGGGGACACCACGACCCGGCCCCACCTGGAGTCCAGCGCGAGAGCCGGCGCACAGGCCCAGGCGGACGGCTCAGGCTCCAGTGAGCGAGGACAGGGACCGGCTCGGCCGCGCGGTCAAGCCCGGAACCCCACACGCGCCCAGAGGCCCACATCTCTAAGGCGAGCGACGGACCGGCTGTCTTTTCTGTCTGCCTGCCTGCCCGTCTGTCTGTCGCCAAAACACAACGTGTCAGCGCCTACCTGGCAACAAAAAAGGTTCATCTCGGGCGAGAAAATAGCCGCGCCTGCTGGCGGGGACCAGCCACAGGTCACCGCGACCTCCCGGGACCGTGACACGGCCACTGTCCCCAAAATCTGCCCCCACGGCGCTCCCCCACCCCACCCCACGGAGCCCCCAGGGCTATCTGGTCGACCCAGGGAAGGGGGGAGGGGGGAAGGGCGATACGCGGGAGGGGCGATACGCGGGAGGTGTAGACGGCCGCCACGCCGCCAGGCCAGTGATCTCCAAGAGGAGACTTTGAAAAGTCCTCAAAGTTCGCCGGAGGCACCGTGCGGAGGCCGTCCCCCGCGGCCCTCAGGACCGCCCCGTGCCTACCGCCGTCCCCAACCCCGGCTCGGGCCAGGGGAGGTGGAGGGCCACGCGGGCAGAGGCAGCCTCCCCGGGAATCGCCACCGGGGCCGCACGGCCGGCCGGCCCACCCCCGCGTGGCACACGGTCCGACCGGGACCCACCTCCGCAGCGGGCCTCGGAAAACGGGGAGGAAAAAAAAAAAGGAAAACGGGGAGAAAATCGCGTCCGACGCCCGGGACCCCCACACGTGCCCGCGGCCGGGTCTGTCGCGCCACCCACGGGCTTCCCCCCCAGGCTCAGACCGGTCCCCGTCGCCAGGGCGTGACAACGGGAGACAACCGCGTGACACGGAAGGCCCGAAGATCGCCCGGAGCCACAGGACGGACGGCGCGACGCACCCTGTCCCCTTCCCCGAGGCGGCCCAGGTCGGTCCTCGCGGGCGGAGGAGGAGCCACCGGCGGGTGCTGGTCGACCCACGCCAGCGGCAACAGCAACAGTCCCTCACAGCTCTGGAGGTCCAATCTCCGGCGAGCGCATCGCGGCCAATGGCCCGGCGAAAGCCGGACGCTCGCGCCGGGGCCGCCGTCCTCCTGGAACTCGGCCCCGGGAAACCGCCAGCAAAGCCTGTTCCTTGCCGTCGCCGCCGAGCCTCCGGAGGGGACACGCTCGATAAAAGCGGCCGCCAGCTGGCACCCGACAAACGGCGCGAACGACAGCGAGACTGATCCGGGCGGCGAGGCCGTCAGGGCGCCTCGGATCTCGCCTCTCGGCCCGGGGACGGCGGAGGGCCCCGGGAGCACACGGCCGCGCACCGCGCGAACCCCCGGCCCGTCCGGGCCCGCTGCTGCCCGGAAAGGGGGTCGCGCTCGCCGCGCGGGGCTCCCGGGACGACTCAGGCAGGTTTCGGAGGTCAGGGAGGGAACGTAGAGCCGAAACCAGGCGAGGACTCCTAGGACAGCAACGGATGCACCGTTTTTTCTCGTGTCCTTCCCTTTTTTTTTTTAAGGATTTTATTTATATATTTATAAGAGGAAGGAGGGAGGGAGGGAGGGAGGCCACGAAGGAGGTCTGAACCGAAGGCGCTGGAGAGGACGGTGTGTGTCCCCCCCCACCTTCACCTCCACCCTCTCGGTGTCTGGGACCTGACACACAACCACCTGCCCCACCCCCACCCCACCCCCACCCTCACCCCCCGAGGAGGAGGAGGAGGACGACCTTGAGGGCAGACCGAGGAACCGGGAGGCCGACTACATCAATTGCCAGTCTGGGCTGAGGACTAGTCACATTCATGGTGAAAGTCCGGACCCAGAGTTGATCAGGGCAAGCCAAGAACCCAGACTAGGAAAAACTGGCTTCCCTGGGGCCTGCCGAAGAAGGTGCTCTCCCCTGATCCCACCTCTCTAGGTCAGGAACAGACCAAGCTACATCAGCTCAGAGGAAACGCCATGCAGCCCACGCTCTGGTCTCTTCTCAGGCCCAACGTAGGTGATCTCGAGCAGCATTTGAGGTTCTGTCCCTCTGGGTTCTATCTGCAGTGGGGACGTTGGCGGACGACTCCATGGCATACTGGTCTTCTAAAAGCTCCGAGTGGAGAGAAATGCTGGTGTTGCTCAGCTACTGGAATGTGTTGAAGTTGCCAATGCTCTGCCCTGCGTCCCAACCAACCAATGATATTTTGAAGCCTAGAACCTTTTTCTGTGTGGTCCCTGAAGTCCTTTGTCCTGCACAACTTCCCGAGGGGATGGGTGTCTCTGGGCTGAGCGCCAGACCCTGTTCTTCCCAGTGGCCCGTGGTTTGGAAGCTGACTACAGGGCCCATCCTCGTGTCTCTGGGGTGGAAAGGAATCATCCACCGTGACACCCCCCCTCCCTGGGTGAGTCCTGCCTGGACCGTGCTGACGCCCCAGGAAGGCAGAACGGATACTTTTTGTACAGTCTCCGCTGCGATCCTTCCGGGATGGAAGCGTCTCAGACAACACAATCGTTTCCCGTCTCTACCTGTTGTTCAGCACGGCCCGGAGGGTCCTGGGCCGGCAGTTCCACGGGTGACTCTCCGCCCCATACACAGCACAGGGCCCGAGGCTCGCCTGGACTACCGGCATGTTTTGGCAATGTCACTGCTCCTCTCGGAGCTTCCTTTTCCTCCTCTGAGAAGGGCTGTGGAAGAGGATGAACCTCAAGGGAGAGAGGGAGGGAGGGAGGCCACGAAGGAGGTCTGAACCAAAGGCGCTGGAGAGGACAGTGTGCCCCCCCTCCCCCGCACCACCTTCACCTCCACCCTCTCAGCGTCTGGGACCTGACCCCCCCCCCAAATACTTGTCTATTGGGTTGAATGAGAAGAGGTCGTGGAAGAGGAACTCAATTCGGGGGGGGGGGAGGCTCAAAGAACATAAGGATTCTTTCTTTCTTCCTCTTTCTTTCTTTCTCTTCTTTCTTCTCTTTCTTTCTTCTTTCTTTCTTCTTTTCTATAACACAATCTGTTTCTCCAGAATTATCCTGCTCATGCTCAACTTCCTGTCCTTGAAGAGAAGAATGTCATTCACTCCGCTCCTGGCGCTCCCCTCCAAGGCACCTTCCAGGGGCAGGAGAGGGTGTGTGCTTCTCTTCTCAGAGGAAAAGGAGGGGAGTCAGCAGGACCTTCTTTCACCTGGGGGGGGGTGGGGGGAGCGGCGGTGTGCCTGTGTATTTCTTTGCTGCTGCTGCTGCTGCTGCTGCTGCTGCTACTCTATCAAAGTGTCTCCAGGTAGGGAGGCCGGGGTGGCTCAGCGGTTGAGCGCCTGCCTTTGGCCCAGGGCGTGATCCCGGGGTCCTGGGATCGAGTCCCACAGCGGGCTCCCTGCATGGATGGAGTCTCCTTCTCCCTCTGCCTGTGTCTCTGCCTCTGTGTGCGTCCGTCCGTCGTGTGTGCGTCGTCCGTCCGTGTGTGCGTGCGTGCGTGCGTGCGCGCGCCTGTGTCTCATGACTACCTAAATAAAATCTTCAATCAGTCAATGTGTCTATGGTTCAAAACAGTAATCTGGTTTCCTTCGTATCCAAGTCATATCTCAGATTTGACTTTTGACAGGAGAAGGGAGGGAGGGCCACATTTTCTTCTGCCGTGGCGGAGAAAGAGAAGATGGGCGGGCACAGACCTGGGCATATTCTTCTCTGTCTGTCGTGGGGGTGAGCAGAGGAATCGGATTCGGCTCTCACGGGATGGGGTCTAATTTCTCCGTGGACAGTTGGGCAGAATGTCAGGCGAACAGAGGACGAGTAATGGTCAGAAGACCATGGACAAGATCGGCTATAGATGCTGGAGTTTCCAGAGCAATGATTTCATCAGAGGCATGTGAATGCCAAAGGCTTCCAGGGAGCATGTTTGTAGACGCCTCGGCCTGTAGGTCCTTTCAAATGGACAGTGCTCCCATCCGGTCGGTCACGTCACGTTAGCGTATCTTCTCCAGCTCCCGTGAGCAGTGTGGTCATGCAATTCTACTTTGGGCCTACGGGGGATGGGACCGTGCCACAGAAAGGGAGACAGCATCAAGTCCTTGAGCCTAAGGCATGTCTAAGACAGTGACTCTCTAAAGTACATGGAGGCAGAAGGAGGCCAGCTGGAGTTTTGTCGTGTGGGTTGCGTATCTGTGGCAATGGGGTGGGTGTGGGTGGCTGTTGTTTGTTTTCTGGACGAGGTGAAAGAACCCTTTGAGTGCAAGTATTTGCAGAAGGGGTCCGGCAGGATGGGAAGGTGTGGGTCAGTCCATTCACCGAGAAAACCGGAGACTCGGCCTTTTTAAGAACTAGGCAACGGGAGGAGTATAGCTTGGCTCATCGCAGCAACTGGCAACTCAGCAGAAACAACAGAACATTCCCAGAATGAATGGAGTTTGCAGGAGCCAACGTGAGCAGGCCCCACCACCCTCCGCGGGTGCGTCCATCTAAACACACACACACACACAGGGATCCCTGGGTGGTGGCGCAGCGGTTTGGCGCCTGCCTTTGGCCCAGGGCGCGATCCTGGAGACCCAGGATCGAATCCCACGTGGGGCTCCCGGTGCATGGAGCCTGCTTCTCCCTCTGCCTATGTCTCTGCCTCTCTCTCTCTCTCTCTCTCTCTCTCTGTGACTATCATAAATAAATAAATAAATAAATAAATAAATAAATAAATAATAATAATTAAAACACACACACACACACACACACACACACACACACACACGCCTTCCATTCCCAAATCCAACAGAGGACTCAGGGTTGGTAGGGGGCAGGGATGGAGGGTGGCGTGTGGCAGAAGGGAGGTTCAGGGCCATCCATTCCAAAGGCCCTCATTCAATCATTTCATTCAAATGCACATGGTTGTCTGTTAAAGTCCGAGCCTGGAACTTATCTCCATTGAATGGCTTTCTGCACCTCCCCCAACCCTCAGGCTGTGGCTCCCAAACTGTGGGGGAGGGGAGAGAGAAAAGAGAAGAGAAGAGGAGGGGAGGGGAGGGGGAAAGAGAAGGGCAAAGAGGATGTATGAAGAACTCACATTGTTTGGGGTCCAAAAGCGACCCCTCCTGGTTTCCTGACCCAGAAAACCCCAATAAACCCTTTGGGAATCAATCCTGGATGTGGAGGATGCCATCTCACTCTAATGCCTTCCAGGGGTGGGGGTGCGCCTGGGAGGGCGTGGCATGGTGGGGTCTGGTGAATCTGATGGGGAGTTAAACACATGACCGCGGTGTCTGAGGTCCAGAGGCCAAACACAGGCATGGAGTGATAAGGGCGAAGGACTAAGGGAGGCCTGGCCAGGGACAGTTCTGACTCACCCACCCTGGGTGAGGGCCCAACAAGCACACTCTTTCCTCTAAAGCGACGGCCCAACAGTTTCCTGGTTCCCCATCGACCTGTCCTCCCTCTCTCGCACCCACTTCCCAAGGGAAATCCTCAGTCTCATTCGAAGTAGTCGCCGGCTGTGTCACAAGCCACCTTCTGTCTACTAAAAGGAATAAGGAAGATGGACAAACATGAACCATCCCGACAGATGGCACCTCCGCACGGAGGGGTTGGGGGTGGGGCCCTCCCCGGACAAAAACGTGACTCTGAGCTTGAAAACACGAAAGGGCAGAAGCTCCCGACCCCGCCCACCCCCCAGGCCCGCTCAGTCAGAAGAGCACTCAACTTTTGATTGCAGTCAGGGTTGTGAGTTCGAGCCCTACGTTGGGTCTAGAGATGATGCACAATGAAGGAACGAACTCTCAATAACTTAAGTATGTATGGGGCGCCTGGGTGGCTCAGCGGTTGAGCGTCCAGGGATCCCCGGGTGGCTCGGCGGTTTAGCGTCTGCCTTCAGCCCAGGGCCTGATCCTGGAGACCCAGGATCGAGTCCCACGTCAGGCTCCCTCAACCTTCGCTGCAGGATTCTCTAGGGTCTGGTTCGGTTCGCCCCGCTTTTCTGCGTGCGCGTGCACGTGCGTGTGCATGCTCCATCAGGAGCTGGGGCGTCCTCGGGAGGAGGGGCGCCGTAGAGAGTGGACAGTTTACTCTCTGATCTTGGTACGGGCAAGGCTGTAGGGCTTGAACTCTATGGGAACCAGGAAGGTTTTCTTCCTTTTTCTCATCGTCAGTTTTGGCAGGTTGCCTTTTAGCGATCGATCGATCCAATCGAAACAAAACAAAAGAAAACAACTTTTTTTTCCTTTTTGTAAAGATTCTGTTTATTTTCTCCTGAGACACAGTGAGTGAGAGAGTCGGACACACAGGCAGAGGGAGAAGCAGGCTCCATGCTGGGAGCCGGACGTGGGACTCTGATGCGGGCCTCCAGGATCAGGCCCCGGGCTGAAGGCGGCGCTCAACCGCCGAGCCACCCGGGCTGCCCACCTTTTTCTTTTTCTTTTTTTTTTTTAATTTTTTTTATTTTCAAAAGATTTTAGGTGTATGCGATGTTTACACCCAGGTTAGGGCTCATCCTCGCAACGGAGAAATATAGAGTCCCACACTCCACCGACAGTGCCAGCCAGCAGCCACGCACCCCTTCATCGATTTCATTCGTTCATTTATTTGCTTGCTTGCTTGCTTGCCTGCTTCCTGGCTTGCTTCTGTATACATTCATTCAGCCGGTCAGTCGGTCAGTCGATCAGTTCAGTCAGTCAGTCCTTTTAATGAATCATTCATTCTTTCCTGTTTTAGAGATGTTCTTTATCCATGAGAGACACACAGAGACAGGCATTGACAGATGCAGAGAGAAGCAGGCTCCCCGCGGGGAGCCCCAAGTGGGAGTCAGGGCCCCAGGACCCCAGCATGATGACCTGACCCCAAGGCAGATGCTGAACACGGAGCTACCCAGACGTCCCCGTGGCTTGACTTTTTAGGGGAGGCAGACAGGCCACGCGCATTCAGTGGCACGGAGACAGAGCCCAACTAGTGCTGAGTTTTCTGTGAGCCCTTCGGCCCTGGGTCAGTGTGAAAGCCAATGGAGCGGGGCCCAGAAACGTTCAAGGCTGAGAATTTCCTTCCTCCCTAATCATTTCACAGACGCTTAATTGAAAGTGGTGTCTATCGTATGGCAAACGTCTTTCTCTGTTTGGGTCCTAGCAAGACCCAGAGAGTCGAAGCCCCCAACCTCCCGGACGGACTGCAAGTTGCGAGTTGGACGCAGAGATAGGCCGGCAGGCGGGCAGAGCCGGAAAGGCGGGCGCCACACCCACACCGGTGAGTCCAGCTGTGAGGAATGTGGGACCCCAGGGCAGCTGGGACGCAGCCTGGTCCGGATCCACCCGGGTCAGTGGCGTTTCCTGACACAGGACGGGCGCCAAAGAGGGGCCTTGGGTGGCTTTCCTCCTCCGCCTCCTTGGGATGGGGACATCTGCCCCACTCGGGGCATGTCCCCACCCGCCCACGCGCCCACCCTCACACGCTGGCCGCCGGTCCTGCAGGCGCCTGCCTTCCGAACCACCCAGGCTGCACCTGTGCCATGTCCGGTTCGGCCCCGGCTCCGGCCCCAGGCCAGGGCGCACTTGCAGATGTCATCCATGGGAGGCTTCCCGCTGCCCTCACTCCTACAGATCCGGGACACGGGAGGGTGGGAGCCGTTCCCAGGTGGGACGTAGAAATGTCCGCCAGCCGAAACCCGTCCTTCCCGCGTCATCTCCCCACGACGTGACGCGACACCCTGTGCGGTGTGTGGAGAGAGACGCTTTGTCTCGCCGCCACCGCTACAGCAACCGAGGACAGTCCTCAAACAGGATCAGGGTCACACGAGCATCGGTCCCATCTGAACCTATTCCCTAGTTGGGGATCCCAGGGTGTGTCTAGGGATAGACCTGGAGCTCGAGGTCCTGTGTGTGTGGGACCCCGACGAACGGGCAAGACCGCGGCTGGCGGTGGGAAGGAAGAGGTGCGGACGAGGCGTGCCGGGGGGGGGGGGGGGGGGGGCGTACCCGCGTTCGAGCGTCTGCCTTCGACTCGGCTCCGGGCGTCATCACGGCGTTTTGGGGATCCAGCACCGCACCGGGCTCCCCGCGTGGAGCCTGCTTCTGCCTGCGTCCCGGCCTCTCTCTGTGTGTCTCCCGTGAATAAATACAGTTTATTTATTCATTTATTTTTAAAAGATTTTATTTATTTATTCATGAGAGAGAGAGAGAGAGAGGGAGGGAGGGAGGGAGGGAGAGAGAGAGAGAGAGAGAGAGAGAGAGGCAGAGATCGGGTGCCGATCAATACAGTTTAAGAAATTAAACTTAAGAGTAAAAAAATGGAGGGCAGCCCCGGTGACGCAGCGGTTTGGCGCCACCTGCAGCCTGGGGTGTGATCCTGGAGACCTGGGATCGAATCCCACATCGGGCTCCTGGTGCATCGGGCTCCTGGTGCAAAGGCAGGCGTCAAACCGCTACACCACCCAGGGATCCCCTATTTTTTTTATTTTTTTAAGATTTATTTATTTATTTATTCAGAGAGAGAGAGAGGCAGAGACACAGGCAGAGGCAGAAGCGGGCTCCATGCAGGAAGCCCGACGCGGGACTCGATCCGGAGTCTCCAGGATCACGCCCTGAGCTGCAGGCGGCGCTAAACCACTGCGCCACCGGGGCTGCCCTAGGCAACAATTTTTAAAACACAAACTCTCTTAAACATTTGTCTTGTTTCCAAACTTTTCCTCCAACTCCGTGCTGCAGTGGTCACCTTTGTACTTTATATGTACTGTGACAGTATTTTGTGGGATACCTGCACAGTAGAAATCATGGGTCAAAGAGCATAAATATTCACATTGTAGTAGATATCCTCAACCTGTCTAAAAAGGTTACAGATTTTACATTTATCCCAAGCGCCTGTTTTCTAAAACTTAAGCCAGGCCTGGGTATAGTCAGTCATCATAATTTTTTACCAGTCTCTGTCGGGGAAACAAAACAAAACAAAGCAAACCAAAACCCTTTTTATTCTCATGTGTTTTGTTACTAAATTTGGATGTGTTTTTTGTTTTGGCCATTACTAATTCTTCCCGTAGGAATGCTTGTTCCTGTGCTAGGCTATTATTGTCTTTTATTGTTCACTTTTTTTTATTGCTCTGAAAGATGTCTTTGTATATTATGAAAATTAAGCCTTTGTCCTATGAGTTGCACACTTCTTTGCCAATTTTTTTAAATTTAGTGATGTTTTATCACAATAGAAAGTTTTGATTTTATGTGGACATATTTATAAGGTTTATCCTTTATAATTTGCATGTTACATCTTTTGCTTAGAATAGATCTGTATTTCAAAAAGCAACTATAGGGGCACCTGGGTAGCTCAATGGGTTAAGTGTCTGACTCTTGACTTTGGCTCAGATCATGATCTCAGGGTCATGGGATCAAGTCCTGAGTCAGGCTCTGTACTTAGCTCTGAGCCTGCTTTGTCCTCCTTACCCCCAAGCTCTCTAGCTTGCTCTCTCTCTCTCTCTTTCTCTCAATAAATAAATAAATAAATACATAAATAAATAAATAAAATCTTTTAAAAAGGCAACTATAGTGATGTGAGGTTTAAGATTATACTAAGAAAAGTGAGGAAGCTGAGACTAGTTAATATTTACTGCATATTAAGCAGTGACTATGAGCATGGGGAATAGAAGATGGATTTGAGGGACTCTTTTTTTTTAATGTAGCAGTTTTATTGACATAGAGTTCCTACCATATAATTCTCCTACTTAAAGTGTTACAATTCAAGGGCTTTTAGTATATTCACAGAGATATGTAACCATTTATCAATTTTAGAACATTTTATCCCTAAAAGAAGCCCCATGATCATTAGCAGTCTTTCTGCATTCCTCTTTAACCTCTCTCAGCCTCAGCCCCTGGCAACCACTAAACTACTTTGTGTCTCTATGGATTTGCCTATTTTGGACATTTCATGAAGGGAATCATAAAATGCATGACCTTTGTGACTGGCCTCTTTTACTTAGCATGATGTTTCAGGATTCATCCATGTTATAACATGTACTTCATTACTTCTATGAATAAATAATATTTAATTATATGATGCTTATACTGCTTTCATTTATGCATTGATCACTAAATGAACATTTGGGTTTCTTGATTTTTTAACATAATTAATGTGTGCTGTTATGAATATTCTTGTGTATGTTTTTATGTAGACATAGGTTTTCGGTTCCCTTGAACATATATATTGGAGTGAAGTTGCTAGGTCATATAGTAACTCTATTTTTATTTTCCAAAGCACCACACCATTTTACATACCCACCAGCAATTGTGAGGTTCTCATTTCTCCTTATCTTTGGAACAATAATTATTATTTTGTCTTTTTTATTATAGCTATTCTAGTGCATGTTAAGTGGCATCTCCGTATGAGTTCAATTTGCATTTCCTCAAAGACTAAAGATGTTTTTTCCTTATTGGCCATTTGTGTGTGTATCTTCTTTGGAGACATGTCTATTCTAGTACTTTGCCCATTTTTTAATTGGATTATCTTTTTGTTAAGTTGTAAATTCTTTTTCTTTCTTCCTCCCTCCCTACCTCTTTCTTCTTTCTTTCTTCCTTTCTTTCTCCTTTTTCTTTTCTTTCTTTTCTTTTTTTTTCTTTCTTTCTCTTTCCTGAGGTCTATGCTCAGTGTGGGTTCAAACTCACAATCCCAAGATCGTAAGTTGTATGCTCTACTGACTGAGCCAGCCAGGTTTCCCAAGTTGTAAATTCTGTTTTGTTTTTCTTTTTTTTAAGTAGGCTCCACGCTGGGCATGGAGCCCAACATGAGGCTTGAACTCACAACCCTGAGTCAAGACCTGAGCTGAGATCAAGAGTCAGATGCTCAACCAACTGAACCAATCCAGGTGCACCCCCCCACATTGTAAATTCTTGTATATTCTAGATATATTCTTTATCAGATATATGAATTATATTTTCTCACACTGTATAGGTTGTTCTTTTCCTTTCTTGATGGTATTCTTTCAAACACAAAACTTTTATGTTGATGAAGTCCAATTTATTTCATTTTTCTTTCCTTACCTCTACTTTTGATATTATATCACAAAAAGTTTCATCTGACCCAGGTCATAAAGGTTTACATTTAGATGTGTGAACTATTTTGAGTTAATTTTTATGTATAGTGTAAGGAATAGGTCCAACTTCATTCTTACATTAATGGATATCTAGTTGTAAACAGCACCATTTTCAAAATAAAATTTGATCTTGTCCAGTATTGAGGGACATTTTTTGAAAGCGGATTTGAAAGTACTTGACAGCTGGAAAGTGAAGGAGATAGAAGCATCAGAAATTTTAGTTTAGGAACTAGGTAATTAGTAATGCCATTAACCCAAGGGGGAAATCAATTAGGAGAGAAAAAGCAGAAGCAGATTTGTAAGATGAGTTTTGAGCATGTTGAGCTTGAGGTACTTATAGGATATCCAGGGGGAGATTCATAGCAGGTAATTATAAATTTGGTCTGGAATTCAAAAGAATGTTTGGAGTGAAAACCAAATTTTGAAGTCCCTTCTGTGAGAGAAGTTGAGAACACGAGAAGCTGTTCAAAGATGAACCTGTTGTTTAAGAGTCATTGAGGAAGAAGAACCAAGAGGAAAAAAAGTAGAACAAACAATCAGAAAAGGCAAAGACTACCTTGAAAATTGTATGGGAACTGAGAGAAATTGGGGGGCTCATTAACAGTTTAAATGATGAAAAGAGGTTGCATTGGACAATAGCTAAGAAGGTTAGGTTATTTATGTCTTTTGCAACTGAAGCTTCAGTAGAGAGGTTGGAATGGAATGTGGGGGAGGAGTGCTTGAACCTTCAAGCAAAAACATTTTTTCTCTGGAAATTATTGCTAAAGACTACCTACCATCTTGGTAGCCTCAAGGAAGAAGCACAAGGAGGGCAGAATGCTTTTCTTTTTCTCTGATTCTGTCTCTATACTCCAATACTTAATACAACTGAGATTAGCCTGGAATGTTGTAGCAAGATTTTCCAAAGACCAAGAGATAAAAGAAGAGAATAAGAATATTACAAGAATTATGAGTAATAGATACTTCTCTTTCAGTGAAGTGGTTCATGGAAGACCTATCTTGCTGAGAAGCTCCTAGCCTGGTTCCATGTATCAGAGGCCAACCTTGTACCTCTTGGGAGGGTCCTCAAACACATCAAACTCAGTCTAAGGGAACATGGTCCAGTTTCTTATATATATGTATAAGAGTTCTGGTTTCATTTTATAGACCTACTACTTCTCTTCAAATGGAAGAATGTAAAAAAAATGTAAAAAAATGAATGAATGAATAATAAATAAATAAATAAATAAAACAAATGGAAGAATGTCTACTTTTTTGAGGGAAATTATACCTTCTCCCAAGCGTGTAAGCATAGGCCATAACCTTATTTCATAAAGTAAATGAAATTCCAGTCATACCAAAGATACTGTGAGTAGCAGGTATGTAATTTCATGTAGAGGTATGGACTTCTATGCAGACCACTAGCTATTCTGAAATAAGTTGATACTGATTGTAGGGAAAGAAATAGAAACAGAGAGTATAGATCACTCTTTGGAGGAATTCAACAGTGTACCTTGACAGAATACTTTAGAAAAGTTGAGGTATAGTAAGAATGAAAGTATTTTAGGATAGAGGTACTTTAGAATCCCACTGGCCACAGGAAAGGACAAGCAGAAAATGAAAAATTTAAGGCAGAACTGGGAATAATAGATGGAACAGTGCCCTGGACCATAGTGAGGATAAGATATGGAGAAAAAGATAGAAATTTCTAAAACAGGCAGGATTTTAGAGTGAATGGATTAAGGGTGAGGTGAGGGTAAGGAATGACAATTAACAAAATCCATTTTCTAAAAAAGCATGTGGTCTGGTCATCTGGGTAAATGAGGAAAACAGGGATTATATTGGAGTTTGAAAAGGCTGGCAAAGCTTTGTTTCTCTGAATGAAGTGTTTTTTCTGTACCTTAATATCTTGAGCAATACTCCTGTAGAGAGATGTAATTTCCTATACTTAACCCTCTGAAGATAACTGCTTGGTTGTCTGATTATTTTTTCTATCTCTCCATTTCTGCCACAAGGCCTGCCTGGAGATGTCTTCAAATGCCAGATTCCTAAGTCTCTTGCCTGCCCCGTAGTCCTGATTCACTCACCTGAAAAATCCCCAGGATTGGTTTAGACTTCCTCGATACTACATCCAGGGTGCTGAAAAAAGTGAACAGAACTAGGGAGAGGGTTGATACTGTTATAAATGCACAGTTATTGGGGCACCTGAGTGGCTCAGTTGATTAAATATCTGGCTCTTGATTTTGCCCTAGGTTGTGATGTTGGGGTTATGGGATTGAGCCCCACAACACAGTTCACACTCCATGCAGAGTCTGCTTGAGATTCTCTCTCTCCCTCTTGCTCTGCCCCTCCCTCTGCTCGATTCTCTCTCTCTCTCTCTCAAATAAAAAATTTTTAATTAAATAAAGTCCCAGTCCTCAATCCCACTGAGTTATTAATAAAGCTCAGTAATGAGTAATTATCCAATTCAATTTCCTACCAAATGTAAGAAGTTAATTCAGTTCTTCTATATTATTATTTGATTATCCATTTATTCAACAAATATTAATTGAGCATCTACTATGTATCAAGTTCCTTCTAGACATTAAGAGTATGGTCAAATAATATTGATAGGCAAGTTCCCTGATGAAAGGGGACAGACAATAACTAAGGATGTAATTTCAGATAATGATAAGAGCTATGAGGAAAATTAAAACAGGGAGATATGATAAATGATAGGTGGGTAGAAAAGCAACATAGTCTACTCAAAGAAGGCCTCTCTGAAGAACAGGCTTTGAGCTCAGAGCTGAATGACAAGAAGGAATTGAAGACATCTCCAGGCAGGCCCTGTGGCAAAAACGAAATTAATATAATAGAGGGACAGGAAAAGACCCAATACAGCTGGAGCTTAGTGAATCAGGGGAATAGTGGTAGAAATAAGGCAGAAAAGAGAGATAGGGGCCAGATATAGTTTTGATACCTCTCTGAAGAATGAATTCTGGGAGAATAAGGTTGAATCAGTAAGAGTGATCAAAAGACTTACTGCAGGAGTACCAGGCTGGCTCAGTTAGTAAAACATGTGACTCTTGAACTCAGGGTTGTGAGTTTGAGCCCCATGCTGGGAGTTGAGATCACTTTTAAAAAGTAAATAAAATTTTTCAAAAGAGAAAGACTTATTACAATAGATCAAGTGATAAATTATGATGGTTTTGACAAGGGTAGGGCAGTAGAGAATGGAAGATATCTGGGTATATTTTGGACCGACAGCTAATAATACTTGCTACTGTGTTGGGATGCCTGGGTGGCTCAGTGGTTGAGCATCTGCCTTTGGCTCAGGATGTGATCCTGGGGTCTGGGATCAAGTGCCACATCGGGCTTCTTGTGGGGAGCTTGTTTCTCCCTCTTCTTGTGTCTCTGCCTCTCTCTCTGTGTCTCTCATGAATAAATAAATAAAATCTTAAAAAAAAAACTTGCTACTGTGTTAAATGTGCAAGGTATGGGAAAGAGAAATCTGGAAGAGCTCCTAGCATTTTGGCTTTTGCCGAAGAGTGAATAGTGATAATTTTAATATGATGGAGAATACTAAGGAAGGAAGAAAAGAAACGATCTGGGGATTTGGAAGTGGAACCAGTACTTCTGTTTTGGCTATGCTTAGTTTGATATGCCTTTTAGCCCTTGAAGTAGAAATAGCAGACAGGCAATAATTTATGATTCTGGAAATCAGGCGGTAAGTCAGCTGTGAGAAGCTTATTACCTTATATGGCAGCCCATTATATTTTAGATAGCTCTAATTACTAGAAACTCCTTTCTATGATACTGAGCTTAGCTTATTTAAAATATAATATAAATGTGATGTCTACTTCCATTTGGGGTTACTGAAATATATGTATTTTGGAAGCACATCAGATATTTGAAGTTACCATTTTCTTCCCCATCCTCTAAGCTAAATAATGCTAGTTCCCTCAGCTGCTCTCATTACTTTGTTTCAAGGTACTTCATCATCTTGGTCATATCTTTGTAAAGTAGGATGCCAAGGGCTAAAGTGATCTGGAAATATATCCCAAAGATAGGACTAATATCCCTCTGATTTGTCATTCTTCCAAAAACATGTTCACTTTTTAAAAAGATTTTATTTATATATTTGAGAGGGAGAGAAAGCGAGTGAGCGAGAGAGAGAGAGCTCTAGTGAGGTGAGGGAGAGAGGGAGAAGCAGACTCCCCACTGAACCGGAGCGAGACATGGGGCTCCATCCCAGGACTCCAGGATCATGACCAGGGACCGTAAGATCATGACCTGAGCTGAAGGCAGACACTTAACCACTGAACCACCTAGGCGTACCTATGTTTGTTCACTTTTTATAATTTGTTTCCTTCCTTGCTGTCATTAGTGTGTTAGGGCCCCTGCCTGTGGCATAAGACATCAGTTTTGTTTTGTTTTGTTTTAGGATTTTTAAAATGTATTTATTTATTCATGAGAGACACAGAGAGAAAGAAAGAGAGAGAGAGGCAGAGAGGCAGAGACACAGGCAGAGGGAGAAGCAGGCTCCATGCAGGGAGCCTGCTGTGGGACTCGATCCTGAGTCTCCAGGATCACAGCCTGGGCAGAAGGTGGTGGTACACCGCTGAGCCACCTGGGCTGCCCCATAAGACATCAGTTCTAATTTTCTTCCAATATGTTGGTAATTTGGAAATCAGAAAACAAATTTATGCTCTGTATCCGATATTAACATTTTGCATTGTATGTTGGGAATATTTTATAGTAATTTAAAAAGAGAGTAAGTGTGGTGTCTGAGAGGGGCCAACAGAGCCCTCCTATGAAGGCTTTGCACTCTAGTGAGAAAATCTCTTTTTTTCCTTTGCTTTTCATAACTTATATTCAAAATAAGGTAGTTTTCCAAATAGTTGAGTTCCATATAGGTGAAGTATTGCAGTCTTTTACCTAGAGAACTCATTAGAGATTTCCTCAGAGAATGCTTCTTACTCTGCAGTGATTTTGGTCCCCAGAGACATCTGGCAGACATATTTGGTTGCTGTGACTGTGGTAAAGAGAATGCTACTGGCATCTAGTGGGTAGAGACCAGGGATGCTGCTAATATCTTAAATGCACAAGACTAACCCCAATAACAAAGAATTGTCTGGCCCAGAATAGTACTAGGTTTTTTTTTATCTGAACTTTTTCTTCTAACCTCACTGGGAAAAAGGTTAGTAAAACCTTAGGTGAAAAACTGACACGATGTAAACTTCATGAATTAATTCTGCATCCAGTTAATCACTACTCTTTCCTTTTTTTCTTTAATTTTATTTATTTATTAATGAGAGACAGAGAGAGAGAGAGGTAGAGACACAGGCAGAGGGAGAAGCAGGCTCCATGCAGGGAGCCTGATGTGGGACTCGATCCCGGGTCTTCAGGATCACGCCCTGGGCTGAAGTCAGCGCTAAACCGCTGAGCCACCGGGGCTGCCCTAATCTTTCGTTTTATTGCATGCCAACCATCCATTAGTATCTTTCTAGAATTTAATGGGAAAATAATTAAGCAGTACTTTTTCTCACTTCAAAAAGTTTTCATAGCTCCCAGTTGTTTTTTTGTTTTGTTTTGTTTTCCTTTTTAAATTTATTAATTTGTTTTTTTAGCAATCTCTACACCCAGCGTGGAGCTCAAACTCATGACCTCAATACGGAGGGGGCACGTGCTTACAAGTGAGCCAGCAGATGCCCCTACAATTTTTTGTCATTCTCCCAGTCTCCATAATTTTTACAATATTAACAAGTGTTAAAAAAAAGAATATTAACAAGTGTGCAGTGATTAAATTTGGGCATTTTACTTTTTATTTAAAGGAAAATTATACTCTCAGTTTTCTCATTGCACTTTAGTTTCTCTTCCCCAGTAAAAAGGTCATGTCTCTTGAGGAATAATCTGCTTTTCTTCTGTCATCTCATAATATTAGATAAATACAACACAACTTAAACTGGAAGCTTTGTTCTCCTTATCTTTCAGGTGCCCCAGTGAGGCATGCAGCTATTTTGGGATATAGCTATACTCATAATGTTCATTAGTTTGTTACTAGTGAGACAGGCAGGGGCAGAAGTCACTGTCTTGTCACTGTTTGTACTTAGAGGTAGAGGTGTGGGAGACAGAAGAATGCTGCTCACTGCACGTCCTGCACGGTGGGTACATGCCAGTCTTTTCCTGGGGCTGTTTCATTGCTTGTATTGACTGCAGGTGTCAAGATCAAAGAGGAAATAATGAGACAGGAGTAAAGAGCTTCATTCTCTAAGTACCTGAAAGGAGTGAGGGTGGATAGAAACTAAAAAGAAAAAGGGAAGCAAATTCTTTCCTCAGCCATACCCAAAACAACCACCAGATAGTTCTTTTCAGATGCTTCTAATTTTTCAAATTACAACTGTGTTACCACTTAGAATCTGGTGGCAAAAATAATCCTCCTTCTATATCTTTATGTTTAGAGCTGGAAATTCATTCTTTCAGATATTTATTGAATGTGTCTATATATAACAGACACATAAATGAACCAGGGAAGCTTCTAAAAATGTGGAAATTTCAAGTGTCTATTTGAAAGAGGAATGATGAGTGAATACCTAATAAATAGTCAAAATATTTCTATAATTTACCACCTTTCTTCCTTGGGGTAATGAATCATTAAGTATTTGTATAGGCAGTATATTTGTGGTACTCTTGAGATTGCAGAGAATAAAAAGCTAGGTCCTTCTTCAGCCTGAAGACCATGAGGGGGGATCCCTGGGTGGCTCAGTGGTTTGGCACCTGCGTTTGGCCCAGGGCCTGATCCTGGAGACCCCGGATCGGGTCCCGTGTCAGGCTCCCTGCATGGAGCCTGCTTCTCCCTCTGCCTGTGTCTCTGCCTCTCTCTCCGTGTCTTTCATGAATAAATAAAATTTTTAAAAAAAGAAAAAAAGGACCATGAGGGCAGCCCAGGTGGTTTAGTGGTTTAGCGCTGCCTTCAGCCCAGGGCCTGATCCTGGAGATCCAGGATCAAGTCCCATGTCAGGCTCCCTGCATGGAGCCTGCTTCTCCCTGTGCCTGTGTCTCTGCGCCTCTCTCTCTGTGTGTGTCTCTCATGAATAAATAATAAAATCTTAAAAAAAAAGACCATGATCTGACCAAGACACAGGTTGAATGACTTAACTAATGACTAGCTAGTGTATAGCACAGCAGGACAGGACCAATAGTCTGAGCTGCTACCTGAGTTTTCTAATTTTCAATGTTGTCTTGGTTCTAAAAGTAGAAGTGAAAGAAGACTGTTTGCAGAGAGTGCTTTCCACCACCATCGCACCAGGTTGATTTCTATCCAGAAAGCCCTCTGACTGAACCAATGGACTGGATAGTGAAATGAAACAACAGAGTTTGGGGTTCAGGGGTCAGGTTGAGAGAAGCAATGGAAAGAAGAAATTAGAAAAAACTCAGAATGAAAAGAACATATTTTACAGGACAAAGCATATAAGATAAAAGTGACATGTTTGGTATCTCTGGAGGACTAACAGTACTGTAGAAAAAGGAAAAAATGAAGATTTTACTTCATTCTCCACCTAAGGGCATATGGTCAAAGTAGTATGTCTGGTATTCAAAGACTGCAGCAGCATAGCCTAAACTTGCTTTTCCAGCATTATCTCTCACTAGACTTCTGTAGACACCCTGCTCTTCGGCTAAATTGGTCAAAAGCACTGTTTGTCGACCTTCTGCCCAAACTCCCTACCGCCATACCTTTGCCAAGGCCATTGCATTTTCCTGAAATGCCCTTCTTTTTTTTTTTTAAACGTGATGCTGTTCTGATTCTTTTTTTTAAGATTTTTATTTATTTATGCATAGAGACAGAGAGAGAGAGAGAGGCAGAGACACAGGCAGAGGGAGAAGCAGGCATCATACAGAGAGCCTGATGTGGGACTCGATCCTGGGTCTCCAGGATCACGCCCTGGGCTGCAGGCAGCACTAAACCGCTGCGCCACCGGGGCTGCCCTGAAATGCCCTTCTGTAATCACTGCCTCTCTCTTCTTTCATCTCTTACTCATCTTTCAAGACCTATTCCAAATTCTAACTTCATAAAGGCTTTCTGGGTTCTTCCCAGATGAACAGAATCTCTTAATACTTTGGTTTCCTTCGAACTTTTTTTTATCTTGTTGCTTCCATAGCCAGATTGCAGTCAACTTGAGGCGAGAGACTTTGGATCTTCTGTATTATTCAGTAGAGTGCTGTGCATTTTGTAGACTCTCTGGATACATATTTATGTATATATCTTCATTTTTCTCAACATTGCCTTTTTAAAAGCTCATTAAAATTTTTCTGCATTCAGAAAACCATTGTTTCTTAGTGTTTTTATTAGATCTTATCCAAAGATGGAGAGGTCTGAGTAAGAATGCAGCTAATTGGTGAAAATGGAGAATAGAATTGAAGGAAGCCAAGGTTCTGGCCAGGGTGTGGAGATAAGCCTGAGTTTAGGAAAAGAGAGTTATTGGAAAAGAGAATGGGATAGACAAAAGGAGCATTAAGATGGTGGCTTGTCACCTGGGAGAAATAGGGGGAGAAAAAGAAAAAAAGAGCAAGTAAGAGAAGGAATTGTAGAAATTTTGAGATACAAATATTGAAAAGATGGAAAGAGGAATAGTCAAGAAACCAAAAGGGTTTTAGATCTAAGGGAAAGATCCTAGCCTTTGGTTGTCTTTGGGAGGTTCCTTTCAGAATACCACAAGCAAAAAAAAAAAAAAGGAAGGGAAAATAATACTGAAGTAAGGTTATCCTCAGTATAATCTCCCACCAGTCCCTTCCTTGGAAATAAGAATGACTCAGGAAGGCATATGAGGATAAACAAACACTTCCTTGGAACTGCTGCTGTTCAGCAAGGTTCTGTGTGAAGCTGTTTTCACCAGAATCCTGTATGGTTTGGTTCAATTTGGAGATGACTGTGTATCTCTCCTCCTGTGTCTCTACATATATTTCAAGTGCCTGGGTTTGCTTATGTCTGTTGCCTTAGAACAACCTCTACTGTGTGCCTGTACCTGTGAGCAGTAGGTCCCCATTCATTTTTATAAGTTGTTGATGGCATCTTATCACTTGTGCAGTTCCTCATCTGACTGTATCAAGTCTCATCTGTGTCTGTGTCTTTTTCTTTTGTCTTAATCTTTTATTTTTCCCTCTACCCCCTCTCCCATTCTGCTTCTGTCACAGCTTTTCTTACCAGCTGGCTTACTATAATTTCATCTCCATAGCAACCTCTCCCTGAGGAAATGGAAGGAAGAGGGAGCCTAGAATAGATGGACAATGTGAAACTGGATAGGAGTTGAGGACAATCTTCTGTCCTGGAACAGAGTAGAAACAAACTATGTAGATGGATTCCAATGAAGTCACAGAAAATCCTAAGGAAACAAACTGGGAGGCTGATCCCAGCCCCTGCTAGCATATTCACTCTGCACATTCCTTCTATTTATGCCAAGCTGTCATCTGTTTATTCCTCCCCTGTGATCCAACTCAGCTATTCTTTCTTTCTGTTTCTAGGCTTCATAATTCTTATATGTGCAATAGTCTCTGATAATGTTATAACTTGAAAAGTGATTTTCTTAAAGATTCATGAATACTCACATTGGAACCACAAGGTCTTTCTTTAGATGTACTCTAATTTTTCACTAGGATTCATTCTGGACCTTAAGTGATCATTAAGTGATAATGAAAAACAATTGGAATGGCCTTAGAAAAGGACAAAAAATACTAATGATACTGTGCACTCTCATGTTGGACCAGAACATTAGATAAGAGATTTAACAAGCAAGAAAGGTTTTACAGGGACACCTGGTTGGCTTTCTCAGTTAAGCATCCTACTCTTGATTTCAGCCCCGGTCTTTTTTTTTATGTTTTATTTATTTATTCATGAAAGACACAGAGAGGCAGAGACACAGGCAGAGGGAGAAGCAGCACACACACACACACACACACACACACAGTGGAGCCCAATGCAGGACTCAATCCAATTCTGGGACTCCGGGATCACATCCTGAGCCAAAGGCAGATGCTCATCCACTGAGCCACCGAGGCGTCCCTGGCTCTGATCTTGATCTCTTGGTCTCGGGGTCCTGGGATTGAGCCCCATGTCCAGCTCCGCATTCAGCAGAGAGTCTGCTTGAGATTCTGTGTCTGTCTCTCTCTGTACCCCGCCCCCCCAAGGGGATCTTAAAAAAACAAACAAACTTTAGTGCTCCCTTCAGCAGCACATATACTAAACAAACAAAAAAAACAAACTTTAAAGAAAGAAGGTTTTACAAACAATGGGATTTGTTTTACAAAAGTAAAGTGAGATAGTGGAATCATTCTGCCCAGAGATCTTTAAAACCAAATAGGTATTCCTATATCTGGAAAGGAAATTGGCTAGATCAGCATTTCTCAAACTTTTAAACTCCCTTTTCCCATAGCTTCCCTTGACCTTAACCTGGAGAGCTTGTTAAATACAAATTCCTGAGCCCCACCCTTAGAGACTGGGATCCTGTAGTCCTGGGGCTGGGGGGAAGGAGAGGTGGAACACGAATGAATTTGTGTTTCTAACAGGCTGATGATGAGATGATGTTGCTGATCCTTGGGCCACATTTGAGTAGCACTAGTCTAGATGATTTCCAAAGTCAAAGAATACAGTTGACATATGTAGGACATAAATGTGTGGATACTGCATTACTATTGTATTAAAAATATCTTTTCTTGGGCAGCTTGGGTGGCTCAGCAGTTTAGCACCAGCTTCAGCCCAGGGCATGATCCTGGAGACCTGGATCGAGTCCACGTTGCGCTCCCTACATGGAGCCTGCTTCTCCCTCTGCCTGTGTCTCTGCTCTCTATCTCTCTGTGTCTCTCATGAATAAATAAATAAAACCTTAAAAAAATATTTTCTTTGGGAATGAAAGAGGACAAATGAGCTAACTCAGACATGTTTTCTTTTTCCCTGCCCATTTGCAAGCTGTGATATCCATTTGACAGCTTTCTTTGTTCTATAGAGTGACCAACCATCCCCATTTGCCCAGGCACTTTTAGTGCTAAAACTGGGACAGTCCAGGGCAGAGTAGACATTGGGGTGACCTCTCCATTCACTTGAGGCCAGTGAAATAAATGGAATATAAAAAGAAAATTGAATTTGACTAGGAATCAGAAAATGTGGTTTCTAGTTCTAATTCAGAATATGTTAATTTTATGGCTTTATATCGGTCATTTAAATTGTCCTTGTTTTAGTTTCTACACCTGCAAAAAGAAGATAGTATTATCTACCCTACTTCACAAAAATGTTTTAAAGATCAATTGAAACAATGCATATAAAATTTTTGTTATTAAAATACCATACACAGGGATGCCTGGGTGGCTCAGCAGTTGAGCATCTGCCCTTGGCCCAGGGCGTGATCCTGGGATCCAGGATCGAGTCCCACATCACACTCCTTGCAGGGAGCCTGCTTCTCCCTCTGCCTGTGTCTCAGCCTCTCTGTGTGTGTCTCTCATGAATAAATAAAAATCTTTAAAAAAATAAATAAAATACCATATACATTAAGACACGATATAGATCACTTGTGTTTATTTATTTAGAATGATTACTTATGGACAAAAAATAGCAACCCAGCAATCCTGTTCCTAAGCATATAGCCAAGAGAAAAGAATTCATATGTACGGCAAATGCCAAGAATGTTTTTGATAACTCAAAACTAGAAACAGTAATGTGCTCATCAAAAGGAGAATGGATAAATACATTTTGGCATATCCACAAATGGAATACTACTCAGCAATAGCAAGGAATGAACTACTGATACACACTATATAATACAAACACTATGTGTGTTGTGTGTGTGTGTGTGTGTTTTAAAGATTTTATTTATTTATTCATGAGAGACAGAGAAAGAGAGAGGCAGAGACACAGGCAGAGGGAGAATCAGGCTCCATGCAGGGAGCCCGATGTGGGACTCGATCCCGGTCTCCAGGATCACACCCTGAGCTGCAGGCGGCGCTAAACCGCTGCGGCACCGGGGCTGCCCTGTTGTGTGTGTGTTTTTTTTTAATATTTTATTTATTTATCTGAGAGACTGAGTGAGCACGAGAGAATATACAGCAGAGGCAGAGGGAGAGGGAGAGGGAGAAGCCGGCTCCCCTGCTGAGCAGAGAGCCCAATGACACAGGGCTTGATCCCAGAACCCTGGGATCATGGCCAGAGCTAAAGGTACACACTTGGGCAGCCCTGGTGGCACAGCAGTTTGGTGCCACCTGCAGCCCGGGGCGTGATCCTGGAGACCCGGATCGAGTCCCGTGTCGGGCTCCCTGCATGGAGCCTGCTTCTCCCTCTGCCTGTGTCTCTGCCTGTCTCTCTCTCTCTCTGAATGAATAAATAAATCTTTTTAAAAAATAAATAAAAAAATAAAGGTACACACTTAACCAACTGAGCCACCCAGGTATATCTCACAGACACTATGTTAAGTGAAAATCCAGCACAAAAGAGTACATACTATATGATATGACCCCATTTATATATGGATCAAGAACAACAAAATTCATTGATGATGATGTAAGTAAGTATAATAGTTACCTCTGGGAAGGGAGGTTATAGACTGGAATAGATGCAAGGAAACCTTCTGGGGAGCTAAAAGTGTTCTAGAATCTAGATCTTGATCTGGGTAGTGGTTATACAGGTGAATACAGATGTAAATCTTCACCCAGCTGTACACTTCACTGTACACTGTACAGTTTTACTTGCTTTATTATACATAAAAAAGAAAAATACATAAAGAACAAACTCAGGCTGAATTCTGGGCTCACTAGAAGACACATTCTTTTTGTTGAAATGTTTCTAACAGCCTATCAAAGAGTCTTGGTTTTGTGACCTGAACATCTAATATGTGGATCTAGAGGTCATCTCCTCATTCTGCTGTCTTGGTTTCTAGACTTGAGTAATATGTGACAGTAAAAGGAAGTAGAAACCCTGTGTCACTGGGTGAGGAAGAGGGCCAGGTTTACATCAACATTGCAACAAATCTTTGTTTTTATTGTTCCTTCTCTTAATTTTTATCTTAGTGCCCATAGCCTGCTTTTCTTAGATTGATTCTTCACCCTTCCCTGTACAGCCTACCCTTTGTATGTGGGAGGGGGTGGCCTTTACATTTCTTTATGTCTTGTCAGTAGCCTACTTCCCCATCTTTTCTAATATGTCTCATTAAACTCAGTAGTCCCTGATGATGGTTTTTGTTTTTTTTATGAGTCCATTCCAGTGACTTACTTCCTGTCCCCCAGCCAAGGAGATTTCCAGTAGCATTTACAGCTGTATTCCCAGACTTGATTTGTTTTGAAACAGAGCCTCAGATCTCCCTACTGCTAGGGTATGCTCCCTCCCAGCCCCATGGAGAATTCTCCCTAATGTAGTACCTTCCCACCTTGCTTTCTTCTCTGCAGTAATTCTGTGTCTGCTGTGTTACATTCACCCTCAGCCTTCCTTAGGTAAAAAAGAAAACAGAGGGAAAAAAATCATTTATTTCTCAGGAAAGTTTAGTCAGGTGATCAAGTTGTCTAAGGGTCTAAAAAGGAGAGATTATCAGAAATATATACTAAGAGGGAGAGCAGAAAGCATGAGTCACATTTTATGTGCTTCTCCTTTCAAACTGTGCTGGTCAGGGGCAGTACAATAGGCAAAAATGAGCTATTAGGACTTCATCAAGATAAAAACCTTTTTGCACATCAAAGTAAACAGTCGACAAAACCAAAAGACAACCTACAAAATGGGGAAAGATATTTGCAAATGTCTTATCAGATAAAGGGCTAGTATCTAAAATCTGTAAAGAATTTAGCAAACTCCATACCCAAAGAACAAATAATCCAATCAAGAAATGGGCAGAAGACATGAACATGAAGACATTTCTCCAAAAAAGACATACAAGGGATCCCTGGGTGGCGCAGCGGTTTGGCGCCTGCCTTTGGCCCACGGCGCGATCCTGGAGACCCAGGATCGAATCCCACATCGGGCTCCCGGTGAATGGAGCCTGCTTCTCCCTCTGCCTGTGTCTCTGCCTCTCTCTCTCTCTCTCTCTCTCTCTCTCTCTGTTGTGACTATCATAAATAAATAAAAATTAAAAAAAGACATACAAATGGCCAACAGACACATGAAAACAGACACATGAAAAAAATGCTTCACATCACTCAGCATCAGGGTAATACAAATCAAAACCACAGTGAGATACCACTTCACACTGGTCACACTGATCAGCATGGCTAAAATTAAGAAGTCAGGAAAGGACAGATGTTGGCAAGGATATGGAGAAAGGGGAACCCTCATACACTGTTGGTGGGAATGCAAGCTGGTGCAGCCAAACTGTGGAAAAAGTCCAGATGTCCATCGACATGAATGGATAAAGAAGATGTGGGGTTTGTATGTGTATGTGTGTGTGTGTGTATATACATATACATATATATGATACATATTTTTAAATATATATAAAAATAAACTGCTGCTCTAGTTTCTTACTTCTGCAACATCAGTGTTTGTTTCATAAAAGGTACTGAATAAATGTAATCCATGGAATAAATATAAGGTGTGACTGGAGAATGACCGAGGAAGTGCAGCAAGGATCAAGGTGCTAAAGGAACTTTCTGAGGTGCAAATCTATAAGGTGGTATTTGTATGAGTGTGTATATCTGTCAGAAGTCACGATCAGTCAGATGCACTTAAAATGTATGAGTTCTATATATTTTATACATTAAATTGACTTTATTTTTATTTTTTATTTTTATTTTTTATTTTTTATTTTTTTATTTTTTTTAAATTGACTTTAAAAAATAATCAAGGTATTGCAGGGGCATAAAGAGGATTTTGTAGGGACACCTGGGTGGCTTAGTGGTTGTGTCTGCCTTTGGCTCTGGTGGTGATCCCAGAATCCTGGGATTGAGTCCCGCATCTGGCTCCCAGCAAGGAGCCTGCTTCTCCCTCTGCCTATGTCTCTGCCTCTCTGTCTCTCATGAGTAAATAAAATCTTAAAAGAAGAAGGAGAAGAAGATGATGATGATTTTGTAAAGATCCAAGGCTAGGTGACATGTGAAATGGGGGATGTACATAGAAAAGAGAAGAGGGGAGAAAATAAGGTAAGGGCAAAAGGAAAGACCAAACTAGACTCTAGGGTAAACAGGCAGGGCGATCGGGGCCGAGTGGAGCAGTAGCAGACCGACCCCACTGAGTGATGCTAAAAGGGATGTTTGGGGATTAGCTGTGGAGAACAACAACATCTGCCCTTGGGGCAAAACTCTTGCATGTCTCTAGAGATGCCTCCGGTTCCTAGAAATCGCAGCTTTCTCTGGCCAATGGGGTGTCGGTTCCTGCAAGCCGCTGCGGGCCGCCGAGCGGAAAGGCGGGCGCGGCGGTGGCCTGGTGGCCGGCTCTGAGCCCAACGTCATCTTCCCGTCGCTGCTCCGACGAGCGGGGTGGCACGGCGCCCCGGCGCACGGGCATCCTGTCCCGCCCCGGACCTGGGAATCCCGGCAGAGTCACCCGCACGTGATCTCTGCCTCGGTACCTGCTTTGGGGCCCGTTTTGGCCAAGGAGGGTGCAGGGAAAAGAACGAAAGTGGAAAGGGGCGCGGATGGAGGGTTCAGGAGGAGGCTGAGCCGAGCGCAAGGCTGCGGAAAGAAGGGACGTGGGGACCGGGTAGCAGAATGCGTGTGGGCAGGAGGGAGAAAGCAGGGGAAGCGGTGCGCCGAGCTGGGAGGGGGAGACCCAGAGAAAACCAGTGATTTTGAACTCATCAACCTGCTGAGGAAGAAGTGGCCAGATTGGGAGTGGAGGAGCAGTTAAGGACGGAGGCGTCAAGCGAATAAATCTGTTTGGAGAAATGGAGGAGAAGCAAGTTGCAGGCGTAGGGGCCAAATGTACCACTTTGGGATACTGATTATTTTAAGCAAAAGTCACTTAAGAGCGGCACCCGGGTGCCATAGCCACCGCCAACTCTTGGTGTCAGCTCAAAGGGTGATCTCAGAATCCTGGGATTGAGCCCCCCAAAAAACTGGGCTCCACCCAGCGGGGAGTCTCCTCTGCTTGCCTCTCCCTGTACCCCTCCCCTTGCTCATTTGTTCATGCTCTCGCTTTAAAATAAGTAAATGAACCTTAAAAAAAAAAAACGGTTATTTAAGAGACAGCCTACCCAGTAAGGACACTCAGACATTCCTCTGTTCCCCTGCAAGCAGGAGATAAGTCTCCACTGTGGAAGGTATTAGCCTTCTGGTAACCAGGTGGGGAGACCTTCTTATCATCAGAGAGAGGGAATTCAGAGCCCAGAAAGCTGCGGAAACCACCTTTGTTACTTTGTACTGATTTACTACCCCAAATTCTGTTTAGAATTCCTTACTCATCAAAGCTCTTAAAGTTAAGTTTTCTTTGTCCTGTCAATTCCTCAGATTTATTGTCTCTTTGTCTAAACAGTATAAAAACTGCCTATCTTGGTTATTTCTTTAATTCTGAATTTCATTATTGGGCCTCTCTGTGCACATACTAAAACTTTGGGGTGATTTTTAATTATTTATTTTTGCTTCTGTTAATCTATGTCACATAAATTTAATTTTTAGTCCAGCAGGAGGCCTTTTTTTAAAATATTTCATTTACTTATTCATGAGAGACCAAGAGGCAGAGACACAGGCAGAGGGAGAAGCAGGCTCCCTGTGGGGAGCCTGATGTGGGACTCCAGGACCCCGGGTTCATGAACTGACCTGGAGGCAGATGCTCGACCACTGAGCCGCCCAGGTGCCACCCAGCTGGAAGCCCTTGAAGGAGAAAGGAAGAATTTTTCCTTCCTTACACAGGCAAATGGGAGTGTTTTGCACACTGCTTGCCATGACAGAAGAGAGTCCCTGACAGGTGAATTAGTCGACACCAGGAAAGGGGGAAAAGTCTAAATCAAGGACTCCCCTTTTCCTGCCTCAGTTCCCTTACTGTTGAGGTGTAAATTCCTCTATTGGTGTCTTTCTCTTCTTGTACTGTGGAGAAGAAAAAAAGCTCTATGCTCTAAAAATGAGGTGATTTATATATCATGACCTTCTATTTGTGTATTATATCTTAGTTATGTACTTGGTAGTAGCCCTTTGTGCCACTTAATGTCAACTTTTTACAACTTTGGGTAGACATATCCAGTATATGGTATATGTGTCTTCGAAGCAATGTCTGTCATATTGCAGAAAGTCAGTCATTAGAAAATTCAATTATGTTCTACTCTGTGCCACGTTAGAATCTGAACTTGTAGAGAAATGAGTTAGAACAGTCATTTATATTACAGAATTATGCAGGGTTTCAAAAAATTATTATAGACTTTTTTTAAAGATTTTATTTATTTATTCATGAGAGACACACAGAGAGAGAGGGAGAGAGGCAAGACATAGGCAGAGGGAGAAGCAGGCTCCATGCAGGGAGCCCAGTGTGGGACTCTATCCCGGGACCCCAGGATCAGACCCTGAGCTGAAGGCAGACACTTAACCGCTGAGCCACCCAGGCATCCCTTATTATAGACTTTTTTTTAATAACAGGCTCCTGTCATATATTTAAAAATTTGACTCAGCATCTAGCAGTGACAGAAACCAGGAAGTGTGGAATCAACAAATTAATGATCTCTAATTATGTATTCATTTATAATGATTTATTCAGAGACCAATTCCACTAAGGTCCTTATTCTTTTACTGTTCTCCACACTCAATTTCTCACCCATCACTTCCTTAGGAAAATGGGCAATGGGTGTAACATTTTGGCTCCAGTTTACATTGCCAGCTTTTGTAACATGCACTTCACTGAAAAAGGGAGTATTGGCAGGCAGTTGAGGAGATCCCTGGCAAGAGTCTCATATACATATATATATAACCAGGATAGTGTGGATTCTTTTAAGCCAAGAAAAGCTTTATTTATTTATGTATTTATATATTTAGATTTGTATTTATTTATATGAGAGAGAGACAGAGCATAAGCAGGAGGAGAAGGCAGAAGGAGAGACAAAAGCAGACTCCCCGCTGAGCAAGGAGCCCAACAAGGGGCTCAATCCCATCACCATGGGATCATGACCTGACCCAAATGCAGATGTCTAACCAGCTGAGCCACCCAGGCACCAATCCATCTTCCATTAGTCACTTTTCTAATCCAGTTTAGTTTTCCTATTCCTAATTATTTGGAGGTCCAATGTACCCTATGTTGGGAGGTCACTATGTTCAAAATGGCCACCGGAGACTTAGGTGTTATTATATACCCTGTGTTTCTAGATAAGTAAAAAGAACCAGGTGAACCTATCAGCCCGCAGTGAACCTAGGGAACTAATTTGAGAGGACACTCTCAACACTAGTCAGTGTTCCTCCCATTCCCTGTTACATGGAGGGAGAGAAATTCAGAGAATAAATTTCCATTTTTCAAGTTTCTGCCTCTTACATCTTCTTCATAGGCCTACTCTTTTTTTTTTGCATTCCTTAACAAGAAATCCTCAGAGATTTTTACTACTCACGAGGTCTGTATCCCACCCAAATGTATTCCATTTTCCTCTTACTCTTTAACCCAACTGCATAGCCCATTGCATTCCTTTCTCTGACTTGGACCTGTAGAACGCCGACTATGGATTCTCACAAGTTTATGAACCTATTTCTTTTGATTCATCTATTGTCTAACTCACAAGTTGGCAAATTTTACTTAAAAGGTCAGATACTAAATATTTTAGGCTTGGTAAGGCCCTGTAGTCTCTTGTCGTTAAGTATTCAATTCTGATGTAGTGCAAAAGCAGCCACTGACAATATATAAAAGAATGAGTGTGGCTGTATACCAGCAAAACTTTACTTATGGACACTGAAATTTGAATCTCATATAATTGTTTTAAAGTAATCTCTGTGCCCAACATGGGGTTTGAAGTCATGACCCTGAGATCAAGAATCACATCCTCCACTGACTGAGCCAGTCAGGCGCCCTTGAATTTCATAATTTTTACAAGTCACGAGATACTATTCTTTTAAATTTGTTTTCAACTATTTAAACAACTATTCTTACTTTATGGGTGGTACAAAAACAGTCCTCTCTAAATCCATTATTCCTGAAGTACCGCCTTTTTCCCCTTTGGTGCTTTTTATTGGCAGAGACAACACTGATAAGGAGCAAGAGCTTTCTTTCCCTCACATAGCCTCCTTCCTTGCTCTCCTCATCTCACCTCCACCTATGAGGATCTTCTTGCCATAGCCTAAGAATAAGGATCTTTAGTGCAGTAGTAGGGGAGGATGGCTCCCTTTTCCTACAGTTCTTGAACAGCCACATATCATCAGCCTCCAGATTTATTGCACACCAGCCATGCTTCCTGTTTATGACCAGTGTCTTGAGAAGGGAGCAAAACCATGCTCCATTTCTAGGAGGAAAGAGGTGGGGAGTGGGGATGGGAAAATACTGCCTATTCCAGATACTTTTTTTTCTAAACATACATTGACTTTCTCCTAATACACAGCAATACAGCATAGAATACATTCAGACAACTAGTTCTCCCCTAAACTGTGGTCCTTAAGCAAATTACCTATAGATTTCTCATGGGAAATCAGGAAAGTAATACTAAATTTAAACTCCTGTTATGTTATGAATTGTTTTTTATTATTTTTTTATTTACGATAGTCATACAGAGAGAGAGAGAGAGAGAGAGAGAGAGGCAGAGACACAGGCAGAGGGAGAAGCAGGCTCCATGCACCGGGAGCCTGACGCGGGATTCAATCCCGGGTCTCCAGGATCGCGCCCTGGGCCAAAGGCAGGCGCCAAACTGCTGCGCCACCCAGGGATCCCTCCTGTTATGAATTGTAAATGAGGTAACAGGATAAGAACCTGGCACTTAACAAATACATCTTTGGTTACTATAGAGAAGAATATTTATTTGAGTTTCTCACATGCAGCTGGAGCATCTTTGGAAAATCTTTAGGTTCTTAAAAAGAATGAGGATCTAGACTCTTAGAAAAAAAAGATTTTAGGGCAGCTTGGGTGGCTCAGTGGTTTAGCACCACTTCAGCCCAGGGAGTGATCCTAGAGACCCAGGATCATGTCCCACGTCAGGCTCCCTGCATGGAGCCTGTGTCTCTCTCTCTCTCTCTCTCTCTCTCTCTCTCTCTGTGTGTGTGTGTGTGTGTGTTTTCTCATGAATAAATAAAATCTTAAAAAAACAAAAAAGATTTTATTGGGGCACCTGGGTCACTCAGTCAGTTAAGTGTCTGCCTTCAGCTCAGGTCATGATCTCAGGGTCCTGGGATGGAGCTCTACATCAAAGTCAAAAGGCAAGCTCCCTGCTCTGCAGGGAATCTACTTTTCCCTCTCCCTCTGCTCCTCCCCTCCCTCCTGCTCATGTTTACGTGCATGCTCTCTCTCTCTCTCTCTCTCAAATAAATAAAAACCTTAAAAAGTAAATAGTATTTATTTGAGAGAGAAGGGGGTGCAGAGGACAAGCAGACTCCCTGCTGAGTGGAGATCTTGGGGAACCTGAGCTGGATGAGGGGGTTCGATGCTGGACTAGGTGCCAAGACACTGAGATCATGACCTGAACCAGTCAGCTGCTTAACCAACTCAGTCACCCAAGCACCCCGTGGATCTAGAGTTTAATCCATGACCTGCAGTAATTTATCTCTGAGCATATATATATTCAATTGTGAAATTAAGTAGATATGTCTGTTTCTTTTGTCTTTTCTTTTTAGACACTTATATGACAATATATACTTGGCATTGTTATAAGTGCTCTACCCATATTAACTGACTTAATCCTTGTAACAAATCTTAAGAAGTAGACTCTTATTACTTTCATTTTACATATGAGGAAATAGAAGCATAGTGAAGCTAAATGAATTTCCCAAGATCACGCAATGTAAGTAGCAAGCAGGGCTAGAATTCAAACCCAGGACATCTGGCTACAGAATCCATGGTCTTAGCTATGCTTGCTTTAAAACAATTTTTAGGGATGCCTGCTGGCTCAATAGGTGGAGCAGGTGACTCTTGATCTTGGGGTTGTAGGTCTGAGCCCTACATTGGGTGTAAAGTGTACTTAAAAATAAAATCTTTAGGGCAGCCCCGGTGGCTCAGCAGTTGAGCATCTGCCTTCATCCCAGGGCATGATCCTGGGGTCCTGGGATTGAGTCCCAAGTCGGGCTCCCTGCATGGAGTCTGCTTCTCCCTCTGCCTGTGTCTCTGCCTTGCTCTCTTTCTCTCTCTGTATCTGTCATGAATAAATAAATAAAATATTTTTAAAAATAAATAAAATCTTTAAAAGAAAAAAATATTTTAAAACATAGAAATAAAAGGTAAAAATGTGTGCATAACCCCAGTACACTTGAACTTAACCTCCATGCAAACAGAGAATGGAGTTTTCTTACCACCTTCATTACATTATCCCCAATATCTAAAACTGGGCCTGGCAACATAGTAATACTATATGAATGAGAAAATGAATTAAACAGACCTATATATCCCATCGAGGATTTTCCAGGCCATTTGTCTTTCTTCTTTGCTCTTGCCGTCAGTGTGTTTATCTGTTGTTGCTTATTTATAGTACTAAGAGGGAGAAAGCCAGAGAATATCAAGTTAAGACCCCAAAGCCTAAAAAAAAAAAAAAGAAGACCCCAAAGCCTTTAAAGGGCCGCAAGTCAGAAGTATGAAATTTAATGGACTAGGTCTTTAATTTGTAAAAATGTGTGTAAACTTGTTTATTTCCAATTATCTTTAAATAACCATTTACATGTAATTGGAATTAAATTGGTTTAAAAAGTAAAAAGTTCACCTGGAACCTGATCTTTTAAATTTTTATTTTATTTATTTTTTTTTTAATTTAGATTGTGATTTTAATCAGGGTAATTCTCCCACATGTGAACACTCAAACAGAGGGACAGACTAACAATGTCAACATTCATTCCACACACTCTAAATAGGTACACATTCATTCAGTAAATCTGCATCCAACCATTCAAGAGCTCAGGGTATTACACACATCCATGAGACTGAACAGATTCATGTCAAATAGGGAAAAACCAAAAAGGATGAGTGAGGAAAAAGGACAGAAAGGGAGATACAGATATTGCCAGCATCCCTGGGTAGCATCAGCATGAAAATAATTTCCAGGGGAGGAGGGGAGAAACAGAAGAGTAAAAATGAGACAAGAACCTTTGGTTAGCCTTGAGTGTTGGATTTGGCAGACGGTCTACAAAGCAAGTCTGCACTGGCTGACGCTGACTCTGACGCTGATGTAGCCTCCTGAAAAAACGTAGGCAGGCGGGCCTAACCTATGGGGATAGCACCGCGGAGAGGAGATTTTTGGGTTTCTGGGCCCACCTCATCCAAATATCCCAGTAACTTCCTGATTCAGTTTGAGGCTGAAAACAAGGCCAGTGGTCTGGGCTATTTGTAAAAAAAAAAAAAAAAAAAAAAAAAAAAAAAAAAAAAAGTGTAAATTAGGGAAGCATATTTTTCACTGCACAGAAAGATTACATGGCACTTGTAAATAAAGCAGATATAGGAGACATAAAGTTATTGTAAATACAGTGGCTAGAACACTGTATAGCAGCACATAATAGACAGTGGATAAAATTTGTTCAGTGCATGTAGTATGGACAGTTTTAATAAGAGAAGACACAGTTCTGTTTGGCTCCAGAGAGCTTTGCCTGCACCGTTTCACATCTCTTCCTGTTTGAGTTGCTAAAGGCAAAAGCTAAAATACCACAGTGGCTGTTTGGATGAGTTAAGGTGATGATTTCTAGTCTCCTCCAACTATGTCGTGTTATGGAGTTCCACTGTACTTTTCACTAAAGTCCTCTAATAATAAATGGCACTGTGACTGCTTCCTCTTAACCTCCCCCTTGCTAGGAGGGAATTAGAGCCTCTGGCTTGAAAAGAGTTTGTTGTTTGTGATTCCCCTGAAGCTCAGACCATCTCTGAGAGTGAGTGGAGAACAAACTTGAAAGCAGACAATGCCTGCAGTTTCCATACTGTAATTCCACTGATGACCCAGGAGAGGTCAGATTCTTCTCCTCCCTCTTCCTACCACACCCAAGGTTTGGCAGCTCCTTTTGCTATTTTCTGGGTCTTGTACTCCTTTCTGAGACTCTGAAAAGATCTTATGGTTCCCCTGCCCTCTCAGATTAGTACACTGAAATACAATATTTCCATTGACTTTGACATTTGTGTACTGTCTAGTCCATTTTAGAACTCCATATTAATAAACACCACCCCAGAGCCTCAACAGCCTTTTTTTCTTCCTAGAGAACTTTTTTTTAAGATTTTATTTATTCATGACAGACAGAGATGCCTCAAAAACAGAGAGAGGAAGGGAGCCTGCTGCAGGACTCGATCCCAGGACTCCAGGATCATGACCTGAGCTGAAGACAGACACTCAACCACTGAGCCACCCAGGTGTCCCTTTTCCTAGAGAACTTGATGGATTTTTTTTTTCAAAGGATTTGGTCCATACTGGTTGGAAGGGTCACCAAACCTGGGGAAATGCCCTGCTAAAAGAACTCAAACTTGTAATTATGAAACATTGTATTGAATAGTAGAAACATTGCTCCTTACATCATCCACAGATTGGCACTTGCTTATGGTTTTTTGAAAGGGTGGATATGAGTCGGTTCATTTATCAGTATTCAGTAGCTGTCTTCCTGTAAATGAGCCAGACAGGGGTATCCTGGTGATAGTGTCAGACAAGTATCCACAAAGAGAATGAAGGACATTTATGGCTTTAGAGCTTAAGGAACTGAAAGAAACCTCTTTGCCTCTTGCAAGCAAAAGTCTGTTGTCTATCAACAATTATATAGAAGTTGACATTAAAATACCTGTTTATGATCCAGCACTCACACTTGTTATTTACCCAAATGAACTGAAAATCTACATCTACACACACACCTGTGCATGAATGTTTATAACCGCTTTATTCATTCAACCCTTGCCCAAACTTGGAAGCAACCAAGATGTCCCTCAGGAGATAGATAGATAACAAGATGTGGTATGTCCAATGAAATATTATACAGTGCTAAAAGGAAATGAGCTACTAAAAAGAAAAAGAAATGTGCTATCAAGCCACAAAAAGACATAGAGGAAATTTAAATGCATATTACAAAGTGAAAAAAGCCAATCTGGAAAGGCTACATACGGTATGATTCTAACTGCAGGCATGCTTCAGTTTATTGAGCTTCACTTCATTGCTCTTTACAAACACTGCATTTTTTTTAAATTGTAGCAATTGTGGGTTGATCAAGTTAATTTTTCCAGCTGCCATTTGCTCACTTGGTGTCTCTGTCACATTTTGGTAACTCTCACAATATTTCAAACTTATTCACTGATGTTACATTTGTTACGGTGATCTGTGATCAGTGATCTTTTGCTGTTTTTCCTCCTCCTCCTCCTCCTCCTCCTCCTCCTCCTCCTCCTCCTCCTCCTCCTCTTCTTCTTCTTCTTCTTCCAGAGAGAGAGAAATGCACAAGTGGAGCTGACGAGAGGCGGAGGAAGAGGGAGAGAGAATCTTAAGTAGACTCCACACCCAATGCAGAGCCCGACACAGGGCTAGATCTCATGACCCTGAGATCATGACCTGAGCCAAAATCAAGAGTCTGAAACTTAACCAACTAAGGCACCCAGGCGCCCCTGATGTTATTATCATAATTATTTTCAGGTGCCAGAAACCACACCTATACCAGATGGCAAACTTGATAAATGTGTGTGTTCTGACTGCTGTACCAGCTGGCCATTCATTCCGCTTGCCCTCTGCACAGACCTTCCTTTTCCAGAAGACACATCAGTATGAAATTAGGTCACTTAATAACCCACAATAGCCTCTAAACGTTCAAGTGAAAGGAAGAGTCACGTTCGTCACTTTAAATTGAAAGCAAGAAAAGCATACGTTTAGTCAGAAAGGCATGTTGGAAACCAAGCTAGTCTGAAAGCCAGGTCTCTTGCACCAGTTCGCCAAATTCTGAGTACAAAGAAAAGTTCTTGAAGGAAATGAAAGTGTAATTCCAGTGAACACAGAAATGATAAGAAAGTGAAGCAGCCTCATTGCTGATATGGAAAAGGTTTTAGTGGCCTAGATAGCCGATCAAACCAGCCACAACATTCCCTTGAGCCAAAGCCTAATCCAGAGCAAGGCCCTAAGTCTCTTTAATTCTAGGGAGGCTGAGAGAGGTGAGGAAGCTGCCTAAGTTTGAAGTTAGCAGAGGTTGGTTCATGGGGTTCAAGGAAAGAAGCCGTCTCCATAACATGAAAGTGCAAGGTGAAACAGCAGTGCTGATGTAGAAGCTGCAGCAAGCTATCCAGAAGATCTAGGTAAGATCATTAATAAAGGTGGCCACACTAAACGTTTTCAGTGTAGACAGACAGCCTTCTATTGAAAAAAGATGCCCTATCTATGACTTTCATAGCTAGAGATAAGTCAGTGCCTAGTTTCAGAGGACAGGTTGACTCTTCTAAGGGGTAATCCAACTGGTGAAAGCCAATGCTCATTCACCATTCTGAAAATCCTAGGGCCCTAAAGATTTTATGTATTTTTTTTAAGATTTCATTTATTTATTCATGAGAGATACAGAGAGAGAGGGCAGAGACACAAGCAGGGGAGAAGCAGGCTCCATGCAGGGAGCCTGATGCGGGACTTGACCCAGGTCTCCAGGGTCAAGTCCTGGGCCAAAGTCAGGCGCCAAACCACTGAGCCATCCAGGGATCCCCCTAAAGATTTTATATATTTATTTGACACACAGGGAGAGAGAGAGCACAAGCAGGGGAAGCCAGAGAGGAAGAAGCAGTCTCCCTGCCTAGCAGGGAGCCCAATGCCCAAGCTCAATCCCAGGACCCTGGGATCATGACCTGAACTGAAGGCACATGTTTAATTGACTGATCCACCCAGGTACCCCAAGGAGTCACCATTTTAGATGCCATTAAGAATATTGATAATTAGGGCAGCCCTAGTGGCTCAGTGGTTTAGCACCACCTTCAGCCCAGGGTGTGATCCTGGAGACCTGGGATCCAGTCCCACATTGGGCTCCCTGCATGGAGCCTGCTTCTCCCTCTGCCTGTGTCTCTGCCTCTCTCTCTCTGTGTGTCTCTCATGAATGAATGAATAAAATCTTAAGAAAAAAAGAATATTGATAATTAATGGGAAGAGGTCACAGTATCAACATGAACAGGAGTTTGGAAAAAGTTGATTCCACCTCTCACTGATGACTCTGAGAAGTTCAAAATCTCAGTGGAGAAGGAACTACAGATGGGGTGGAAACAGCAGGAGAACTACAGTGGGAAATGGAGGCTGAAGATGGGACTGAATTGCTCCAATCACATAATAAACTTGAACAGATAAGGAGTTGCTTCTCATGGATGAGCAAAGAAAGTAAGATGTAATCTACTCCTGTTGAAGATGTTGTGAAGATTGTTGAAATGACAACAAAGGACTTAGAATATTACATAATCTTAGCTGTTAAAGCAGCAGCAGGGTTTGAGAAGATTGAGTCCATTTCTGAAGTTCTGTGAGGGACACTTGACTCAGTGGTTGAGCATCTCCCTTTGGCTCAGGGTGCATCGGGCTCTCCATAGGGAGCCTGCTTCTCCCTCTGCCTGTGCTTCTGCCTCTCTCTCTCTGTGTGTGTCTCTCATGAATAAATGAATAAAATATTTTAAAAAAAAAAGTTCTACTATGAGTAAAATGCTATCAAACAGCATCACACACACTACAGAGAAATCATTTGTTTTTTTGAAAAAATTTTATTTATTCATTCATGAGAGACACATAGAGAGAGAGAGACATGGCAGAGGGAAAAGCAGGCTCCTCAAAGGGAACCTGATGTGGGACTCGATCCCAGGACCCCAGGATCACACCCTGAGCTGAAGGCAGATGCTCAACCACTGAGCCACCCAGACATCCCAAGAGAAATCATTTATGAGTGGAAGAGTCAATCAATGGGCGTTAGACTTCACTATTTTCTTAGTTTAAGAAATTGCCATGTGGCACCTGGCTGGCACAGTTGGTGGAACATGCGACTCTTGATCTGGGATCTTGAGTTTAAGCCCCATGTTGGGCTTAGAGCTTACTTTAAAAAAAAAAGAAAGAAAGGGGTGCCTGGGTGACTCAGTCAGATTAGCCTCTGCCTTTGGCTCAGGTACTGGGATTGAGCTGCACATGGTGCTCCCTGCTCAGCAGGGAGTCTACTTCTCTTCTTCCCTGTTCCTGCTTTCTCTCACTATCTCTGTTGATATCTCTGTCTCTGTCTCTCTCTCAAATAAAGTCTTTTAGAGAAAGAGAAATTGCCACAACCACCCCAGTCTTTAGCAACCACCATCCTGATCAGTCTTCAGCCATCAACATCAAGGCAAGACCCTCTACAAGCAAAAAGATTACCATGTGCTGGAAGCTCAGACAATGGTTAGCATTTTTAAGCAATGGGTTTAAATTAGGTATCTACATTGTTTTTTAGACATAGTGTTATTGCAGGACACCTGGGTGGCTCAGCAGTTGAGCAACTGCCTTCAGCTCAAGGTCTGATCCTGGAGTTCTGGTATCGAGTCCTGTATCAGGCCCTTGCGAGGAGCCTGCTTCTCCCTCTACCTATTTCTCTGCCTCTCTCTCTCTCTCTCTCTCTCTCTCTCTGTGTGTGTGTGTGTGTGTGTGTGTGTCTCTCTCATGAATAATAAATAAGATCTTTAAAAAAAGAAAAGAAATAGTGTTATTGCACATTTAAAGATTTATTTATTTTAGAGAAAGAGTGCAAGTGGGGAGAGGGGCAATGGGAGAGAACGAGGGAGAGTATCTCAAGTAGACTTCCAACTGAGCACAGAGCCCTACATGGGATTTGATCTCATGATCCTGAAATCATGACCTGAGCTGAAATTCAGAGTCTAACACTCAACCAACTGAGCTACCCAGGCACCCTATTGAATATTTAATATATTGTACACATACCTTTATCTGCACTAGGAAATAAAAAAATTCATTCGACTTGATTTATTATGATATTTGCTTTATTGCAGTAGTCTAGAACTGAACCTGCAGTATCACCGAGGTGTGCCTATATATGGCATTCTGCTAAAAGCAAAACTATGGAAACAGTAAAAATACTGGTTGCCAGGGGTTGGGGTGTTGAGGAGAGGAGGGGTGAATAGGCAGAGCACAGAGGTTTTTTTTAGGACAGTGAAATTATTCATTATGATACTGTAAAGATGGATACATGTCATTATACATTTGTCCAGACCCATAAAATTTACAAGGCCACTAGTGAACCTTCATGTAAAGTATGGACTTCGGGTGACTCTGATGTGTCAATGTAGGTTCACCAGTTGTACAAATGTACTATACTATTGCAAAATGTCAGTAATAGGAAAATTGAGATGGTATATGGGAATTCTATGTACTTTCTGATCTGCTTATCTGTAAATTTAAATTTGCTCTCCCCAAAATAAAGTCTGTTAATAATAACATTAATAAGGGATCCCTGGAAGGCTCAGCAGTTGAGCATCTCCCTTTGGCTCAGGGCATGATCCTGGAGTCCTGGGACCAAGTCCCAAATCAGACTCCCTGAGAGGACCCTGCTTCTCTCTCTGCCTATGTCTCTGACTCTCTCTGCTCTCTCATGAAAAAATAAATAAAATCATTTAAAAAATAAAACAGGGCAGCCCCGGTGGCGCAACGGTTTAGTGCCACCTGCAGCCTAGGGCATGATCCTGGAGACCCTGGATCGAGTCCCATGTCAGGCTCTCTGCATGGTGTCTGCTTCTCCCTCTTCCTGTGTCTCTGCCTCTTTCTCTCTCTGTGTCTCTATGAATAAATAAATAAAAAATCTTTTAAAAAATAAAAATTAAAAATAAAAATAAATAAAAATAATAACAATAATAAAAACCCAAAACACTGGTTTATATGTTTCTCTCTAGCCCCTACTATGGAAACCTAAAGACAGAAACCATATCTTTTGTGTCTTTATAATCCTAGAATCTAAGGATAAAAGAGAAGAGTGTCCTATTGTTAGGTTTATTATATCTGGCTTCACATGTCTAAAAATAAAACTCTTGATTTGACTCCTTGAACCTGCATCTCTCTCTCCTTTCCTGATTGAACAAATGGCAACCTCAATTCTCCAGTTGCTCAGGCCAAAACCCTGAAGATCATTTTTTACTCCTTTTTTTTTCTTCTCTCACACCCAGCCTGTAGACTGTTAACCCTATTGGTTCTTTTTTTTTTTTTTTAGATTTTATTTACTTACTGAGAAAGAGAGAGAAAAAGAGAGAGAGCATGAGTGGGATTGAGAGGTAGAGGGACAAGCTGACTCCCCACTGAGTGCAGAGCCCAATATGGGGCTCAATTCCAGGACCCTGAAATCATGACCTGAGCAGAAGTCAGACACTTAGCCAAATGAGCCACTCAGCTCCCCCGCCCCCCCCCCGCCCCGTTGGTTCTACCTGGAAAATATCTTTCAAATCCAACAACATACTGCTTCCACCACCACTACTACTATCCTCTTTCAAGTCCTACCACCTTCAGGTCCTCATCAGTTCTCATCTGGCCCCACAGCTTCCTAATGGATCTCTATGTTTCCACTCTTGCTCTCCTCCAGCATCTTTTTCATTCAACAGCAAGTACTTAAAAAAAAGATTTATTTATTTTATGACAGACACAGAGAGAGAGAGGCAGAGACACAGGCAGAGGGAGAAGCAGGCTCCATGCCAGGAGCCCGACGAGGGACTGGATCCGGGGACTCCAGGATCGCGCCCTGGGCCAAAGGCAGGCGCCAAACCGCTGAGCCACCCAGGGATCGCTACTTTTTTTTAAAAACATAAATACATTCATCCTAAGGCAGAATTTCTCTCCAGATATGAACCTGTGAAATCAAACAAGTTATGTGTTTGCAAAATACAACAGCAGGAAAAAAATACAACAGCAGGGAGGCATAAGACCTTCTCTTTCCAAAAGGGAGAAATTGGAAAAAAGAAAGGGATGACAAGTACCAAACAAGTCTAAAATGTAACAAAGTAAATTTCATTAGTTTGTCTTTCCTTCCTTCCTTCCTTCCTTCCTTCCTTCCTTCCTTCCTTCCTTCTCTTTCTTTCTTTCTTTCTTTCTTTCTTTTTCTTTCTTTCTTTCTTTCTTTCTTTCTTTTCTTCTCTTTCTTTCTTTCTTTCTTTCTTTCTTTCTTTCTTTCTTTCTTTCTTTCTTTCTTTCTTTCTTTCTTTCTTTCTTTCTTTTTTCTTCTTGCTTTCATCTCTTATTGCGGTTAGAAGCACATAAAATCAAATGTACCATCTTGGGATGCTTGGGTGGCTCAGTAGTTGAGCATCTGCCTTTGGCTCAGGGCATGATCCCGGGTTCCTGAGATTGAGTCCTGCATTGGGCTCCCTGTAGAGAGCCTGCTTTTCCCTCTGCCGATGTCTCTGCCTCTCTCTCTGTGTAACTTATGAATAAATTTTAAAAAAATTTTAAGTACCATCTTAACTATTTTTAAGTGTACAGTTCAGTAGTATTAAGTATATTTACATTGTTATGAAACAGATATCCAGAACCTTCTCATCTTGCAAAACTGAAACTTTATACCCATTAAAGAACAACTCCCCTTTTCTCCTTCCCTCCAGCTCCAGATTACTAACCTACTGTCTCTATGAATGTGACTGCTTTAGATCCCTGCTATAAGTGGAATCATATAGTACTTATCTTTTTTTTTTTAGTATTTATCTTTTTATGACTGGCTTATTTCACTTAGCATAATGGCCTCAAAGTCAACCTATGTTGTAAGATGTGACAAGATTTCCTTCCTTCTTAAGGCTGAATAATATTCCCTTGGATATTTATCTACTCATCTCTTGATGGCCACCTGGACTGTATCCACCTTTGGCTATTGTGACTAGTACTAGGTGTGCTACATGAGTGGGCAAATATTTCTGTCTAAGATCTTGCTTTCAGTTCTTTTGGATATACACCTAGAAGGCAGATTGCTGGATCATCGGGTTGTTCTATTTTTAATTTTTTGAGGAATTGTTGTTGTCCATGGCAACTGTTCTACTTTACAGTCCTGCCAACAGGGCACGAGAGTATCAGTTTGTCCCTAGCCTCACCACTTGTTATTCTCTGTTGTTGTTTTTGATAGTGGGCATTGTAATGGGTGTGAAGAGATTTCTCATTGTAGCTTTGATTTTCATTTCTCTGATGATCAGCAATGTTGAGCATCTTTTCATATGCTTGTTGGCCAACTTGTATATCATCTTTGGAGAAATGTCTGTTCAAATCTTTTGCCCATTTTTAATCAAACTAACTGAGTTATTTTGTTGTTGAGCTCTTTATACATTCTGGATATTAACCCCTTATGTGATGCATGATTTGCAAAATCTTCTTCCATTTCATAGGTTGTCTTTTCACCTTGTTGATTGTGTCCTTTGATGAACAAAAGTTTGTAAGTTTAAAGTAGTTCTACTTGTCTATTTTTGCTTTTCTTGCCTGTGCTTTTGGTGTCAAATCCAAAAAAATCTGTTTCATTAGATTTAAGTATCAAAATAACCCTCAGTTGCTCTGTGCTCTGCCCTCAAGCTCCACTGAGGTCACAGCATTGTCCCTTCAGTTGAGGGGGATGGCTGGCCTGGCCCAGTGAAACTGAGAAGGAGATGGCCTTGCCTTCAAGGTCCTTGTCCTCTGGGCCTGATCTCTGAATCAACTTCAGTGACATTGTTACCTTTTATTCAAAGATAGGACATGTTGATAGCTCTGTTGTCCCATCCTGTAGAATCCTAGTAGACTTAGTCTCCCTTCATTTTGTCTTCTCTCTGTACCCTTAGTCCAAGATGGTAGTGTGTCTGCTGGCATCATGCCATTTCCATTCCTAGATCCTGCTAAGATGTCTCATGAAAGCTCATGATTTCTTTATGAAATGATTTTCCGTGGGATCCCTGGGTGGCGCAGCGGTTTGGCTCCTGCCTTTGGCCCAGGGCGCGATCCTGGAGACCCGGGATCGAGTCCCACGTCAGGCTCCCGGTGCATGGAGCCTGCTTCTCTCTCTGCCTATGTCTCTGGCTCTCTCTCTCTCTCTCTCTGTGACTATCATAAATAAGTAAAAATTTAAAAAAAAGAAATGTTTTTCTAGTCACACCCTTGGTGTCCTCTCCAGAGCAAGCAGTCTTGTTTTTGTAACATAGATAGAAGCTAAGAATTTTCCAAATCTTTAGCTTCTGGATCCTTTTGCTTGGCAATTCCTCTTTCCATTTATCTTGCTTCTGGGGCACCGGGGTGTCTCAGTGGTGAGTGTCCACCTTTGGCTCAGGTTGTGATCCCAGGGTCCTGGGATCAAGTCCCACATGGGGCTCCCTGCGGGCAACATGCTTCTCCCTCTGCCTATGTCTCTGCCTCTCTCTCTGTGTCTCTCTCATGAATAAATAAATAAAATATTTAAAATAAAAATAAATAAAATAAAATAAAATAAAATATTTAAAATAAAATTTATCTCATTCCTCTCCTTGTTACTACAAGCAGCAAGGAGAAACCAAGTCATATCTTTAACACTGTGCTTAGAAATCTCCTCAGCTAAATATCCTATTTCATTGCAAACAAGTTCTACTTTCCACAAAACACTAGAACACAATTCCGCCAACTTCTATCACTTTACAATAAGGATTAGCTTTCCTCCAGTTTCCAGTTGAGACCTCACCAGAATCACCTTTTTTTTTTAAGATTTTAAAGTTTATTTATTCGAGAGAGTGAATGAGCAAGAGAGCACAAGTAGGGGGAGGAGCAGAGGGAGAGGGAAAAGCAGACTCCACTGCTAAGCAGAGAGACTGATGCGGGACTCCATCCGAGGACCCCAAGATCATGACCTGAGCCAAAGGCAAATGCTTTACTGACTGAGCCACCCAGGCACCCCCAGAGTCACCTTTCACATTCATAATCCTAACAACAATTTCTTCAAGGTAATCTAGGCTTTTTTTAGCATGTACCTCAAAATTCTTCCAGACACTATCTCATTACTTGGTTCCAAAGGCACTTTCACATTTTGGGGTATCTGTTATAACAGCAGCTGATTTCTTGGTACCAAAATTTGTCAGGATTCTCCAGAGAAACAGAACCAATATGATGTGTGTATGTAGAGAAAGATTTTTGTTTTAAGGAATTTGCTCAGTGGTTGAGCATCTGCCTTTGGCTCAAGAGTGATCCCAGGGTCTGGGATCAAGTCCTGCATCGGCTCCCTTGCAAGGAGCCTGCTTCTCCCTCTGCCTATGTCTCTGCCTCTCTATCTGTGTGTCTCTCATGAATAAATTAATAAAATCTTTCTTAAAAAATAATTTGCTTACAGAATTCTAGAAGCTAGCAAGTCTAAGCAGGACTTGGACATGCAAATCTTAGAGTATGCAGCTCTTGATCTTAGGGTTGAAAAGTTCAAGCCCAGTGCTGGGTATAGAGATTACTTAAAAATAAAATCTTAAAAAAATCCATCACATATGCCTTCAATATTACAGAGTATGGACTGTGAGCATCACTATGAGCATATATTGGGTAGTAATTTTTTTTAAAATTTTTTTATATTTATTTATGATAGTCACACACACAGAGAGAGGCAGAGACATAGGCAGAGGGAGAAGCAGGCTCCATACACTAGGAGCCCGACGTGGGATTCGATCCCGGGTCTCCAGGATCGCGCCCTGGGCCAAAGGCAGGCACTAAACCGCTGCGCCACCCAGGGTTCCCTATTGGGTAGTAAATTGACTGATTAAATGAACAAATTTATTTGCCAGACCTTTGGAATATATTAGGCTGTCTTTCTTTCTTTCTTTCTTTCTTTCTTTCTTTCTTTCTTTCTTTCTTTTTTCATTATCTTATTTCTCCCAGTAATTCCATGAGTTGAGTGTTATGGCCTCCAACTAAAATACTGAAGTTGAGACTTCCAATCCTCTGCTTAGTCAATTACACTAAACTATAATTATTCTCTCTCTCCTACCTATTCTTCCTACAATTGATAAGAGGAAGTAGATAACATAATAATGCCAAGACTCTGCTGGGTGTTAAGAACGGTGTATGATGATTGAGGAGGATATTTATGCCCCACCCTAGGTAGCTGTAATCAGGAAGGGGAGGTGTTAGAGAAGGAGCTTCAGTTTTAGTGGTAGATGATCATTTCAGGGAAGCACGAAGATGCTCTGCAAGGAAAGAGTGTCACTTGCTTCTCTGATCCTGAAAGACCAGTTAAGAGAACACTACAGATTGTCTATAAATATAAACCCCAATATTTCTTTTCTGTGTTACTTATTTTTCAGAATTAGGTTGGCATATGGGGGTGGGGAGAGCATGGGGCTACTTGTGGGCAGCTATTGTATAAGGTAGTGGTTGGTAGTTTTTAGTTTGAATTGTGACATAGATACTCACTTCCTCCTCTCAGTAACCTGGTTCTTCCTTTTTCTTCAGATCTTCCTTTGTCAACTATAATGATCTACTTATCTATGTAGATATCATATTGAGAATATTCTATCAATATTATTGATTATTAACAATAAGTATAATATACATGAAGTTATGGCATGATAAAATCAATTTAATCACTGCCAGGTATTAAAAAATACTTGATTAAAAAAATAGGGGCACCTGGGTAGCTCAGTGGTTGAGCATCTGCCTTTGGCTTGGGTCATGGTTCTGGGGTCCTGGAATCAGGTCCCACATCGGGCTCCCCGCAGGAAGCCTTCTTCTTCCTCTCCTTGTGTTTCTGCCTCTCTCTGTGTCTCCCTTGAATAAATAAATAAAATCTTAAAAAAAAGCATGAAGTTTTTAAGGAAATGAGTACCAAATAAAAGCATACATTCAAAGTTTAAAGGTATGGTGTTCACTTGTCTTTTCATGGAACATTTTTATCGATTGATTAATTGTTCAATAGAAATTAATCATTTGAGGAGCACCTGGGTGGCTGGTCAGTTGAGCCCCCACGTCTTGGTTTCAGCTCAGGTCATGATCTCAGGATGGTAAGATCTAGCCCCATGGGACACCTGGGTGGCTCAGTGATTGAGTGCCTTTGGCTCAGGGCGTGTTCCCAGAGTCTGGGGATCGAGTCCCACATCGGGCTTCCTGCATGGAGTCTGCTTCTCCCTCTGCCTGTGTCTCTGCCTCTGTGTGTGTGTGTGTCTTTCATGAATAAATAAATAAAATCTTAAAAAAAAGACTCTTTTCTCCTTCTGCCCTTCCCCCACTCCACTGCGCTTTCTCTAAAATAAATAAATAAATGTGTGGGGCTTTTTAATCTTGGGAAAAAAGAAGTTAATAATTTGATTTTATTAAAGAGGTAACAAGTAACAAGCCTACTTGACTGATTAGGCAGGGCTTACAAGGCAAGTTATGCTAGTGAAACTGAAAAGAGATAGATTATAAAATTTTAATTGGCATTCTGGTTTACCAATAAGAGTGGAGAGTTAAGTCCAGTTAATACATTCTCTCCCATGGAGAACTGCCTCCAGAAAAAACTATTTAATTTCCCCAAAATACTTATCAAATGTCCATACCAAATATTGAGAGGGTGATGGAAATGATGTTGGAAGGATGCCTGGGTGGCTCAGCAGTTGAGCATCTGCCTTTGGCTCAGGACATGATCCCGGGGTCCTGGGATTGAGTCCCACATCGGGCGCCCTGTGTGGAGGCTGCTTCTCCCTCTGCCTATGTCTCTGGCTATCTCTCTCTCTCTCTCTCTCATGAATAAATAAATAAATAAATAAATAAATAAATAAATAAATAAATAAATAAATAAATAATCTTTTAAAAAAAAAAGGAAATGGTGTTGGAGAAAGAGACAAAAATGAAATGAGCACAGAGAGAGAGGCAGAGGGAGGAGCAGGCTCCATTCAGAAAGCCCTGTGCAGGACTGGATTCCGGGACACCAGGATCATGCCCTGAGTCAAAGGCAGACACTCAACCACTGAGCCACCCAGGAGTCCCTCTTTCATGTCTTTTCATAGCTCAATAGCTCATTTCTTTTTAGCAGTGAATAATATTCCATTGTTTGAATGTACCACAGTTAGTTTATACATTCCCTCATTCAAGGATATCTTGGTTACTTCCAAGTTTTGGCAATTATGAATAAACCTGTAAACATCTGTATGCAAGTTTTTGTGTAGACATAAAATTCCAACTCCTTTGAGCAAATACCAAGGTAGCAGGATTGCTGGATTGTATGGCAAGTAAATGTAGAGTTTTGTAAGAAACCACCAAACTGTCTTCCAAAGTGTCTACTATTTTGCAATCCCACTAGCAATGTATGAGATTTCTTGTTGCATCACATCCTCATCAGCATTTGGTATTGTCAGGTTCCAGATTTTGGCCATTCTAATAGGTATGAACTGTATCCTGTTGGGTTTTGGGTTTGTTGTTTTTTTTTAAGATTTTGAGAGAGAGTACACACGCAGGGGGGACAAGCAGAATGAGATGGAGAGGCTGACTCCCTTCTGAGCAGGGAGTCCAATGTGGGGCTTGATCCTAGGACCCCATGATCATGATCTGAACTGAAGGCAGAGACTTAACAAACTGAACCACCCAGGTGCCCCTCATCGTTGTTTTTTTTTTTTTTTAATTTTTATTTATTTATGATAGTCACAAAGAGAGAGAGAGAGAGGCAGAGACACAGGCAGAGGGAGAAGCAGGCTCCATACACTGGGAGCCCGACGTGGGATTCGATCCCAGGTCTCCAGGATCACGCCCTGGCCAAAGGCTGGTGCTAAACCGCTGCGCCACCCAGGGATCCCCCTCATCCATCGTTGTTGTTTTAATTTGCATCTCTCTTATGACATATAATGTGGAGTACCTTTTCATATGCTTATTTGCCATCTGTATATCTCCTTTGGGCCAATGTTTCTGCTGAGGCCCTTGGCCTATTTTTTAATCAGGGTGGTATTTTATTGTTGAATTTTAACTCTTTCTTTGTATATTTTGGATAATAGTCCTTTATCAGATGTGTCCTTTCCAAATGTTTTCTTCCAGTCTGTGGTTGTCCTCTTATTCTCTTGAAAGTGTCTTTTGCAGAGCAGAAGTTTTAATTTTAATAAAGTCCAACTGACCAAAGATCGTTTTCATGGATTGTGCATTTGGTGTTCTACCTAAAAAGTCATTACCATACTCAGGATCATCTAGTTTTTCAATGTTAACTTCTAGGAGTTTATTAGCTTCGTGTTTTACATTTAGATCTGTGATCCATTTTGAGTTAATTTTTGTGAAAAGTGTAAGGTCTTTTATTGGATTCTTTACCTTTTTTCTTTTCTTTCCTTTTTTTTTTCCTGCATGTGCACATCTTGTTGTTCCAGCACCATTTGTTGAGAAGGAGACTATCCCCACTCCACTGTGTTGCCTTTGTTTCTTTGAGGAAAAAAAATCAGCTGTATTCATGTGGGTCTTTCTGGGCTCTCTATTCTGTTCCATTGATCTATTTGTCTGTTGTTTTCACCAGTACCACAATGTCTTAATTACTGAGTCTTTATAGTAAATCTCAAAGTCAGGTAGGTAATATCAGTTTTACAACTTTGTTGTTCTTCAATATTGTATTGGCTATTCTGGGTCTTATGCTGCTTCATATAAATGTTTGTATCAGTTTTGTATATCCACAAAGTAACTTACTGGGATTGATTGGGATTACATTGAATCAATAGTTCAAGTTGGGAATAATGACATCTTGACAATATTGGGTCTTCTTTTTTAAGATTTTATTTATTGATTGATAGATTTTATTTATTTATTCATGAGAGACACACACAGAGAGAGGCAGAGATATAGGGAGAGAGAGAAGCAGGCTCCATGCAGGGATCCCCATGTGGGACTAGATCCTAGGACTCCAGGATCATACCCTGAGCCAAAGGCAGATGCCTAACCACTGAGTCACCCAGGCATCCCAATATTGAGTCTTCTTATGCATAAGCATGTACTACCTCTCCATTTATTTAGTTCTTCTGATTTCATTCGTCAGAGTTTGGAGTTTTCCTGATGTAGCTCTTGTACACTTTTTTTTTTTTTTTTTTTTCTTATGATAGTCACACAGAGAGAGAGAGAGAGAGAGAGCAGAGACATAGGCAGAGGGAGAAGCAGGCTCCATGCACCGGGAGCCCGACGTGGGATTCGATCCCGGGTCTCCAGGATCGCGCCCTGGGCCAAAGGCAGGCGCTAACCGCTGCGCCACCCAGGGATCCCTGTTACATTTTATATCTAAACATTTCCTTTTTGGGATATTAATATAAGTGGTATTGTGTTTTTAATTTCAAGTTGTACCCTTTTTTGCTGGTATATAGAACTGTGATTGACTTTTATATATTAACCTTTTATCTTGCAATCTGGTTATAATAATTTATTGGTTACAGGAATTTTTTGTCAGTTCTTTTGGATTTTTTTTTACGATTTTATTTATTCATTCATGAAAGACACACACACACAGAGAGAGAGGCAGAGACATAGGTAGAGAGAGAAGCATGCTCCCTGCATGAGCCCAATGTGGGACTTGATCCCAGGACTCCAGGATCATGACCTGGGCTGAAGACAGGCACTCAACTGCTGAGCCACCTGGGCGTCCCTGGATTTTATTCTTATAGACAATCCAGTCATGTTCAAACAGTTTTATTTCTTCCTTCCTAATTTGTATGCCTTTTATTTCATTCTCTTGTCTTATTACATTAGCTAGTACTTCTAGCTAATGTTGAAAAGGCATAGTGAGAGGGAACATTTCTACCTTGCTCCTGATCTTAGTGGTAAAGCTTTAGATTTTTCACCATTTCAGTATGTTGTTAGTTGTAGGTTTTTTCTTTATCAAGGAAGTTCCCCAGTATTCCTAGTTTACTGAGAGTTTGGGGTTTTTTAAATAAATTATTCATTCTTAGAGAGAGATAGAGGGACAATCTCAAGCAGACTCCTTGTGGAGCATGGAGCCTGATGTGGGGCTTGATCCCAGGATCCTGAGGTCATGACCTGAGCTGAAATCAAGAATTGTACGCTTAACCAACTGAGCCACTCAGGCACCCCTTACTGAGAGTTTCTAATCATGAAAAAGAGTTGGATTTTATCAAATTTTTCTGCATATATTGACATAACCATGTGAGTTTTCTTTTTAACCTTTGGATATGATAGATTACATTAATTGGTTTTCAAATATCGAACAGGCCTTCCATACCTGCAGTAAATCCCATTTGGTCATGATGTATAATTCTTTTTATTTATTATTGTATATTATATTTGCTGTTATATTCTTAAGGACTTTTGTATTCATTAGAGATACTGGTCTGTAGTTGTCTTGTAATGTCTTTGGTTTTGGTATTAGGGTAGTGTTATAGAGTGAGTTAAGAGAGAATTAGTTATCTTAATGGTGGATAATATCGAATTTTAACCATCAAACTAGTATTTCTGTTTAAGAATTACAGACCACTGCAGTGCCTTGGTGGCTCAGTCAGTTGAGTGTCTGACTCTTGGTTTCCACTTGGGTAGTAATCTTAGGGTGATGAGGTTGAGCCTGCTAGTGGGCTCTACACTCAGCGTGGAGTCTGCTTGTCCCTCTCCCTGCCCTTCTGCCCTTCCCCCTACTCGTGCACTCTCTCTCTCTCTTTCTCTCTCTCTCCTCTCTAGGCTGGATGAATAAAATATTTGAAAAAAGAAGAGGGCGAAAAAAAGAAATACAGACTAATGGGGTGCCTGGGTGGCTCAGTCAATTAAGCATCTGACTCTTGATATCAGCTCAGGTCTTGACCTCAGGATTGTGAGTTCAAGCCCCACACTGGACTCCATGCTTGGCATGGAGTCTACTTAAAAATATAAAAGATACAGGCCACTATTCTTTTGTTTGTTAACACATTCTATTTAGAGTGGCACCTGGGTGGCTCAGTAAGTTAAGTGTCAGACTCTTGATTTCAACTTGGGTCATGATCCTGAGATTGTGAGATTGAACCCTACATTAGGTTCCACACTAGGCAGAAAGCCTACTTAAGATTCTCTCTCTCCCTCTCTCACTGCACCTCTCCATCTGCCTTTGGCTCAGGGCATGATCCTGGAGTTCCAGGATCGAGTCCCACATCAGGCTCCCGGCACAGAGCCTGCTTCTTTCTCCCTCTGCCTGTGTCTCTGCCTCTTCTCTCTGCATGTTTCTCATGAATAAATAAAATATTTTTTTAAAAAAAATGAATCCTGAGAAATTACTCTCTGATCACATTCATTTCTTCAGTTCTCTCAATAAACATTTATTTATAACTTACTCTGTATCAGATATTCAGAATATTGAGGCAAATAAGGTGTGGTCACTGTGTTCGGGAAGCTCACAGTGTATTCGGGGGAATAAATTTGTAAACTAGTGGGATGCCTGGTTGGCTCAGCAGTTGAGTGTCTCACTTCAGCTCAGGGTGTGATCCTGGGTCCTGGATCAAGTCCCACATAAGGCTCCCTGCCAGGAGCCTGCTTTCCCCTCTATCTGTGTCTCTGCCTCTCTTTCTGTCTCTCATGAATAAATAATTTTTTTAAAAAAATTGTAAACTAGTAATAGCAAAGTATTTTTAAGTAATATACATAATAATATGGCACAGTAATAGATTTGCCTATGTTAAACACATATAGAAAGTATCTACTTTGAAACTGGCAACAGAGTTAAACATAAAATTAGATGTTTTAACGAATAAGATATTGACCATTTCAAGACGCCTATTTAAATTAGGAGTATAGGGACGCCTGGATGGTTCAGCAGTTGAGCGTCTGCCTTTGGCTCAGGGTGTGATCCCAGAGTCCCAGGATTGAGTCCCACATCAGGCTCCCTGCATGGAGCCTGCTTCTCCCTCTCCCTATGTCTCTGCCTCTCTCTCTCTCTCTCTCTGTATCTCTATGAATCAATCAATTAATTAATTAATTATAAATAAATAAATTGCTTTAAAATTTTGCTAATTAGGTTATAGCTTGTTTAGATACTCAACAGCCCTAAGGATACACTTTGAACATGTTTTATTCAGCTAATTTAACAAAGTTTTTTGTTCACCTATTTGTTGGGCACTGTGAGTATAAAGATAGATAAAATAGGGATCCCTGGGTGGTGCAGCAGTTTGGCGCCTGCCTTTGGCCCAGGGCACAATCCTGGAGACCCGGGATCGAATCCTACATCGGGGCTCCCGGTGCATGGAGCCTGCTTCTCCCTCTGCCTGTGTCTCTGCCTCTCTCTCTCTCTCTTTCTTTCTCTCTGTGTGACTATCATAAAAAAAGATAGATAAAATAAAATCTCTGCCCTCAGAGTGCTCACAATTTAGAAAGATAAGCAAATATGTTAAATAATTGCTATAGGATTTAGTAAGTACTATAATACAGGTATGTTTGAGAGAGATTGTGGCTCAATGGAAACCATAGCTTCTTAGGTTTGTCTGGGAATGTTCCACAAAGGGGAAGAGATACTGGTTATTGTATGTATGACTAGAAGTTAGCCAGTTGGGAAGGGTATTCAAGATGAAAGAGTACAAAAGAGTGAGTCTTTAATAACATGGTGTTATGGGCTGACCTGTGTTCCCCCAAAATTCCTATAGAAGCATAACCCCTAGTTCCTCAGAATGTGATTATATTAGGAGGCAGGGCCTTTAAAGAAGTGATTAAATTAAAATGAGGCCTTTAGGTGGGCCCTAATTCAATCCTACTGATGTCCTTATAAGAACAGGAAATGTAGGGCAGCTCAGGTGACTCAGCAGTTTAGCGCCACCTTCAGCCCAGGGTGTGATCCTGGAGGCCCAGGATCAAGTCCCATGTCGGGCACCCTGCATGAAGCCTGCTTCTCCCTCTGCCTGTGTCTGTGCCTGTCTCTCTGTGTGTCTCTCATGAATAAATAAATAAAATCTTAAAAAGAAAAAAAAAAAGAACAGGAAATGTAGGGACACCTGAGCGGCTCAGTGGTTGAGCATCGGCCTTCAGCTCAGGGCCTGATCCCAGGGTCCTGGGACTGAGTCCTGCATCATGTTCCCCGCAAGGAGTCTGCTTTTCCCTCTGCCTATGTCTTTGCTTCTGTGTCTCACATGAATAAATAAATAAAATCTTTAAAAAATAACATAAAACAGATAATGTAGACATTCAAGAGACACCACGGATGTATACACACAGAGAAAAAGGCCATCTACAAGTCAAGGAGAAAGTTCTTAGGAGAAACCAAGCCTGCCAACACCTTGGACACCCAGCCTCTAGAATTGTTAAGAAAATAAATTTATGTCTTTTATGCTATCAAGTCTGTGGTGTACTGTTATGGTACCCTTCGATGTGCGTTTTTTTCACACCACCAAGAAATTCTTCAATTCTCAGCTGATGGTAATGGAATGCCTTCCCCTTTCAACTCAATTCTGTCTACCCTGAGATAGCATCAGATGTCACAGGTTAAGGGTCCAGACCCACCGAAACTGCCTCTCTCTTTCCTCCACTTCGGATGCCAGCAGCTACTCCCCTTTATCAACTGCTGTAGATTAGAGGGTTCAACAACCTCCTCCTGGGTTTGATTAACTGGCTAGAGCAGCTGACACAAGTCAAAGAAACATTTACTCACATTTTTTAGTTTATTATAAAGAATATAATAAAGGATACAGATGAAGAGATACATAGGTCTGTTTGAACACTGACAATTGGTTCAGTTTGGTTTAGGCAAAGGAGAAATATACTTAAAGTGTGACTAGTGTGACTCAGGACTTTATTAATTTCACTCCATTTTAATTCATTTACGTTTGTATTTAAAAATTGAAACCAGGGGATCCCTGGTGGTGCAGTGGTTTAGCACCTGCCTTTGGCCCAGGGGGCATCCTGGAGACCCGGGATCGAGTCCCGCATCGGGCTCCCTGCGTGGAGCCTGCTTCTCCCTCTGCCTGTGTCTCTGCCTCTCTCTCTCTCTCTGTGTGTGACTATCATAAATAAATAAATAATTAAAAAAAATCTTTGAAATCAGTCTTCATTAGTATGTTGGTGGCACCCAAACAACTATATTATAATAAAATGCAGTAAGAAGCATAAAAAGAGGGCAGCCTGGGTGGCTCAGCGGTTTAGCACTGCCTTTAGCCCAGGGACTGATCCTGGAGACCCGGGATCGAGTCCCACGTCAGGCTCCCTGCGTGGAGCCTACTTTTCCCTCTGCCTGTGTCTCTGCCTCTGTGTGTGTGTCTCTCATGAATAAATAAAATCTTTTAAAAAAAGAAGAAGCATAAAAGGATCAGCACTGGTCCAGAAATTTCTCTTGAATGTGTTCAGGGACCAGCTGTATCAGGATTGCCCAGTACCAATGGTTCTCAAACCTTAGCTAGAATCCAATCACCCAGATGGCTTTTGGGAACAGATTGCTGGCCTCTGTCCCAGAGTCAGACTTAATGATTTAGTAAATTGGGATGGGGTGGGACAATTTTAATTTCTTGCAGATTTGAAGCTAATGCTGTTAGTTAGTGGACAACTTAAACAAGCTTTCTAGGTGAGTTTTATGCATACAGAGGTATAAAAACCATTGATCTTATCCCAGCCAGAGATGTTCTGATAATAGTAAGAGGAAAAGTTAGACCACAAGAGAAGATCTGTGAACCTGGAGAAGGGTAGAGAGATAAGGAAAGGAGGAAAGAGATCAGGCCTATTTTGCTAACTTCTCTTGTCTTCATTTAACCTTTCAGGCGCAATTCAATGCTTATGGTCAACCTCTTGGCTGTCGCTGGTGGCTGCCTTATGGGGTTCTGCAAAATAGCGCAGTCGGTTGAAATGCTGATCCTGGGCCGATTGATTATTGGCCTCTTCTGCGGCCTCTGCACAGGCTTTTTGCCCATGTACATTGGAGAGATCTCTCCCACTGCCCTACGGGGGCCTTCGGCACTCTTAACCAGCTGGGCATCGTCATCGGGATCCTGGTAGCTCAGGTACTCTAGAACTCATGCTTTGAGTTTCAGTCATGGCTCATTAAATGAGGTGACATAGATAAGCTCAGGAATATCTGCATCTATTCAACTATATGGAAGTTGCAGGTACTTTTCTTATTGCAGCTCACAGACAGCTAAAGAAGCAGGAAGGGTAGAGAAAGAAACTTTGTTCCTGCTGTAAAAAAAATGGATGATTTGCTGAAATGTGTTTTTTCTGACTTTTTTTTTAACCAACTTGTGGCTTATATAAAGAATGAGCTTTACAGTATCATATTGATCTGGTTTCTAGATCTTCAGTCTGAAAGTCATCATGGGAACTGAAGAGCTTTGGCCCCTGCTCGTGGGCTTCACCATCATTCCAGCTGTCCTGCAAAGCACCGCCCTTCCATTTTGCCCCGAGAGCCCTAGATTTTTGCTCATTAACAGAAAGGAAGAGGAGAATGCTAAGGAGAGTGAGTATCCTTCACACTTTGACTGTAGGGATTTTAGGGTTGTGGTTTAGGGCATTGGATCTGTTTGGTCCTCTCCTTTCCTTGCCCCCTCAGAACCCAAATGGAGACTTCCCTGATTGCTCTCGAGTCAGAAACTTTCAACCCCTAAAGAGTGACGTGAGAAGCAGGTTAAGGCACAGATGCTAATTGATGAGCCATATCCAGAGCTCATCTCTGTGGCTTTTGTCCAGCTGTATTAGAGGGGAAATGAAGATGGAATAGCACCTAATCTTTATCTTTTGTTTGACCAGTCCTCCAACGATTGTGGGGCACCCAGGATGTGAGTCAGGACATCCAGGAGATGAAAGATGAGAGTGCTAGGATGGCACAAGAAAAGCAAGTCACTGTGCTGGAGCTCTTCAGATCGCGCAGCTACCGACAACCCATTATCATTTCCATCATGCTCCAGCTCTCCCAGCAGCTCTCTGGAATCAATGCTGTGAGTAGCTACTCTGTGGCCAGCGGGGGGTTGCCCACTGCACTTAACTCACTAGAGGGGGGCTGAGCACAGGCAGTTGCTCACTTTGTTCCATCTACAGAGCCAGAGTCCCCCAGTGATGCTTGCCACACAGCAGCCACTCCAAAAATGTTGATTATCCAATTTTAACTTAGTTTTTTTTTTATAAGATTTATTTTAGGGGCACCTGGGTGGCTCAGTCAGTTAATGATCTGCCTTCAGCTCAGGTCATGATCTCAGGGTCCTGGGATCGAGCCCCAAATCGGGTGCCCTGCTGAGCAGGGAGCCTGTTTCTCCATCTCCCTCTGCCTGCCTTTCACCCTGCTCATGTTCTCTCTCTCTAATAAATAAAATCGTAAAAAAGAAAAAGATTTATTTATTTTAGAGAGAGGGGCAGAGGGATAATGAACCTTTAGCAGAACCTGCATTAAGTGCAGAGTGCGACATGGGGCTCAATCTCACAACCCTGAGATTACCACCTGCGCCAAAACCAAGAGTAGGACACTTAACCAACTGCACCATCCAAATACCCCTGTTTTTATTTATTTACCATTTTTTAAGTTTATTTAAGTCATCCCTGCACCCACTGTGGGGCTCAAACTCAGAACCCCAAGATCAAGAGCCAGCCAGGTGCCCCTGTTTTTATTTAAGATTCTATCTGCAGTATGTGTTTTCCATGTGGAAAAAAATTAAGAAAATAAATAATAAACGAAAAATTCATCACCTTTAGTCTCAGAACTTCTAAACATTTGTCCTTTCAAACTTTTTTCAGTATATAGGACATTACAAATGTGGGACTCGATCCCAGAACTTCAGGATTATGCCCTGAGCCGAAGGGAGACCCAACCACTGAGCCACTCAGACGTCCAGAGTCTTATTTTAGAAAATACAAATATACATAGTTTCTATCCGAGGTTATATGTATTTGAAGAGTTGTTTCCTGAGAAGGTAAATCCCAGCGTAGACACATAAAAAGTCTGACAAATACAGCTATAGAGGCAAAAACACAGGATGAAATAATAAATTCCTGGCCCAAACCTTAGGGACTGAACCTAGATGATCTAGATCCTGTTCCCTTGTTACTTTGAGGTTTGAGTCCAATATTTTGACATCTGTTTAACTATGGTAGCTATAGCAACTTTACATTTCAGCACACCGACCAGTAAATAATTAAAAATAATATATACTAAAGAGTAGTTTATTTAATAGTATATGTTAAAAGGATAGCTGGTATCATTTGCTAGAACACTTGGAAGGGACCTAGAGCTAGGGATTCCAGCCCAAGTTCGGTTTCTGATTACATGAGCAGGCTGAGATTATTTCTCAATTTCTTCACTGTCAAATTAACATATTGGTGTGGTCTTATCACTGTTTTAGGGGTTAGGGGAATTGTCCGTTGAGGAAGTATAATTGAGGAACTTGCTGCTGGTTGGCTTTGTTGGAAGAGCACATAACTCTTGATCGCAGGGTATGAGTCTGAGCCCCACATTGGGGGTAGAGATTACTAAAAACAAACCCAAAACTTTAAAATGAACCGAAAAAAGCTTAATTGAAAAAATTAATGGGACTAAAACCTTTGTATCTAAGTTAATAAAATAGAGGTAAGGAAGAGACTTCATGAGCAGAAGGAATGAGCATAGAAGAAAAAATGGAAATGAGTAGCTAGAATTGAAAAGAACTAAAAACAAAGATACAGAAGATAATTTATTTGCAGAAAAGATCCTGTAATTGAACCAAAAAAACCGGAAAGGACTCCTTAACCTCCTGACACTTTTTTCTTTTTTTCCCTCTCTTTTTTTTTTTAAGATTTTATTTATTCATGAGGGACAGAGAGAGAAAGAAAGGCAGAGACACAGGCAGAGGGAGAAGCAGGCTCCCTGCAGGAAGCTTGATGTGGGACTCGATCCTGGCACTCCCGGATCACACCCTGGGCCAAAGCAGATGCGCAACTGCTGAGTCACCCTGGCATCCCAAGTTTATTTTTCTAAGGGTTCTCTATTAACTGTTATGCACAACTGCGGTTTCAAAGTTGTCTTTTGTTTCCTATTAGGTGTTCTATTACTCAACAGGAATCTTCAAAGATGCAGGTGTTGAGGAGCCAATCTATGCCACCATTGGTGCAGGGGTGGTCAATACTATCTTCACTGTTGTCTCTGTAAGTTGGATGGTGTGATAGTTTGGGGTGGGGGAGGGCCATTCTAACTGTGCCATGTTCAAGGATGGGATTCAAGTCCTGCCATTTCCTACTATCATTTAAACCTTTGTGTTGTTTCATTTTGGGGGGAAGAAGAGCTAGTGAATGATGCGTATAAGGAGTCTTCACTCTAAGCAAATATAAAAGGGATGAGAAAGAGGGAGGTATAAAAAGGATCCTGTAGGATGCTTTTAACTCGGAACTAAAAGGGGAAGTGTGATTTTAATAAGTATCCTGCTACTGGTAAGGCAGACTCAGGTAGATCAAACAGTGTTTTCATGAAAGGGAAAGCTGAAATTTTATGTTCTATTCTTCTTCCTTTAGCTGTTTCTGGTGGAAAGGGCAGGGAGGAGAACTCTACATATGATTGGCCTTGGAGGGATGGCTGTTTGTTCCATCCTTATGACCATCTCGTTGTTATTAAAGGTGAGTGCTCTTTGAGTGAAGGGAAGGGAGGGATTACAGGTGAATCTGTGACACAGGTGGGAAGATGAGGGTGGAGATCCATAAAGTCACATGCCCAGAGTTTTAAGAAAAGTGAATCAGCAGAGATGGGTAATTAAACTGCCGGAATTCTTCTATCTAAATGACATATAGTTTGCAAAATACCTTATGTAATTTAATTCTTCAAGTCATCTCAAGGTAATTATTCCCATTTTATGAGTGATGAAATGATTTTTGTGCCAATTGATACAGATGGAACACAAGGCTAGGATTCAAAAACCCAGGGCTTTTGACTCTTAAGTCCAATTAACTCCATTGTAACCCAGGACAGAAGGGAGCTTTTCATTGTCAAGTCTTATCCTCTGGGAGGCTAGATCCTCTCCAGGCCGAGCTGTCTTTACTACTCACTCTCCTTTGTTCCTTCCTCATTTAGGATAACTATAATTGGATGAGTGTTGGACCCTGGCTCACGGGTGCCAACGTGTCCCGGTGGACGCCCCAGAGACTCAGACCCCAGACAGGCAGATGCAATCAGCAAGAGGGTTTATTGAGCATTTGCGCAAACGGGCTCTCCGCCTCCGAGGAGGAAAAGAGCCCCGATTAGCAATTACAGGGATCTTTTAAAGGCAAAAGGAAAGAAACCGCCTAAAGACAAAAGAACCGCGGAGTCGCATAGCATCCAGGTTGATTTCACAGAGGGTCAACAAGAACCTATTCAGGGACATTCCAATCAGGGTGTGGGGGAAATGGTTTTCTTACTGTGAACAGAATGCTTTTAGTTGCTACAATTTCAGGAAGGCGCCTGGATGGGCTGCCTCTGGGTTAGGGCTGGCCCTACTTACAAGGGGGAGGTTTCTTCATTCCCTCCTCTTGTTTGGGCTGATTTTAACCTTAAAATCTTAGGGGAACATTTATTTCTTCAGTTTGGAGGGGCCGACATTGCTGAGTTAATACCAGAGCTTGGGTAATAGATAATCTGTCTCGGATGAACTGGAGCAGCCGTTTGAGGACGCAGAGGCCGACAGTTAGCAGCAGGAGCAGGATAACTAGAGGGCCCACAATGGTAGAGATTAGGGTGGTCAACCAGGGAGACTGATTAAACCAGCTTTCAAACCAGCCCTGCTGGGCCTCCCGGTCCCTTTGTCTTTTATTTAACCTTTCCCTGAGTTTGGCCATGGAGTCTCTGATGACTCCAGAATGGTCTGCATAGAAACAGCATTCCTCTCCCAGGGCCGCACACAGTCCTCCCTCTTTCAGGACTAGTCAATCCAAGCCTCTCCTGTTTTGAAGTGCTACTTCTGAAAGTGAGGGGAGGGACTGCTCTAACTTAGAAACGGACTGCGCTAGTGTCCCTAGATCCTCATCTACAGCTGTTTGGAGTTCTATATAACGTCGTGAGCCCCGGATCGGAGCAGCTGCGCCAGGACCCACCCCAGTAGCGACCCCTAGTCCCAACATATCGGCTAAGGTTAGGGAGACAGGTTCGCGCCGAAAACGGGTGGGATGTTTATCATACTGATTTTCTAGAGTTTCAGCAGGGTGATAGAACACCCTGGGTATGATCTGCACCATGACACAGAAGTCGTTTGAGCTATTTAGAACCTTAGCCGACACACAGGGGGTGAGGCCTTTGTTGCATGCCCACCAAGTTCCCGGCTGGGGCTCCAGGTAAGAATCAGTCCCCAAAATCGGGGTGGTAGTGTTGCAGAGTCTCTGGTAGCCCCGGGGGTGTTCCTATGCAGGTTCCCTGTCCTGAAACTTCTGAAAGGGTGAGTTGTGGTTGGGAGTCGGGTGTGCATCCCTGAGTGCTAGTGATGTTATTATAGGTCCCTGAAGTAGCAATTCCCTCATAATAAGGGGGGAGGGGATGCAAGGCAGAGCCAGCAGGATTTAGTTACATCGGGGCTGGTTCGATTAAGGGCCAGGAATGCCCCTATGATAAGATTAAACAGTCGTTGTCCCGGCTCTCGGGTGACGGGTGACGACCGAGGGGTTGGAGTGACCGCGAAGTTAGTGGGTGTGGCACTCCGGCTAGGGCCGGGGCTGTTAGTTTAGCAGGAGCTCTTTGTTCCCCGAGGACCGCGGTAGGCCCGAGGACCGCGGTAGGCCCGAGGCCCGGTAGGCCCGATCGCCACGGGGTCTGGGGATTCTATTTTTAGTTTAATTCTGAATATAAAACCATCATCTGTTCTTTCTTTGTATAACCTGAGTCCCCACGTATATCCATTGGCCCAGTGAGTAGCCCTTTTTCCCGGGCTCCGTGAAGGATATCCGTAGGGGATGACACCACCCTTGGCAGGGCCCATAATAAAGGGTTTTCCATTTGCTAAATGTCGGGTGAGTATAGTTAGCCTTGACAATGATATAATCCCAGGAGGAGGAGGGCCTCCATTCTGTATCCCCCGTAGTTTCGCACCCCCAATTTTTACAATAGAAGTATTCCCCTCCTCCACAGGTGGGATTTAGCCTGCGATCTCTGTGGTGCCCAGGACAGACATAAAAGGGAAGAGTGCTTAGCATGGCCCTTCTGTCAGGCGTGCCACATCCTCCCCATGGGTCTAATCCCAGTCGCCCTGGAGGGCTTTCTTGGTTAGGGGCTCTAGAGGTGTCGAAGTATCCCTCTAGGTCCCATGGGCTAGGGGCCCCTATGGTTAGCTTGCATAGGTCAGGATATAGGTCAGGCCACCAGGTTCCCACGGGGCGGTCTTAGTTATAGACCAGACCTCGTCACCCCCAGACGTTAGTACCTGCCAGGTTAACCTTTTGAGGGCATGAGGGTCACCTTGGCGGAGGTGAAGAGCGCTAGGAGAGGTAGGAATATAACAACTGTCATTGAACAATTTTTGAAAGTCTTATCTTGAGCGGGTTTTGGGTGCGGTGGAGCTTCCATTGGAGTGGCTCGTCCGGTCCGTCCTGGCTGGCGTCAGCGGTGCTCGTTGATGGGGCGCGCTTGACGTGTGAGGCGTGGACCCAAGCAGCAATGCCGTCTACCTTTAAGGCGGTTGGGGTGGTCAGTAGTACAGTATATGGGCCCTTCCAGCGGGGCTCAAGCGTCCTGGACTGATGTCTCCTGACGTAGACGGAGTCACCGATCTGGAACGGGTGTGGGCCGGTTGTGTCTCCGGGCGGTAGACAGCCGCAAGGGGTTTCCAGATCTGGTGCTGGATAATCTGGAGCACCTTTAGCCTGTCCTGTAAACCGGGAGTGTTAGCAAGAGGGTCAATAGCAGAATCTAGTAAGTCCGTTACTGGTGGGGGACCTCCATAGAGAATCTCTCGTAAGGAGTTAGCCCATGGCGCGCGGGAGTGTTCCGGACTCGGAACAGAACCATAGGGAGGAGTTGGACCCAGTCTCTAGTGCCAGTCTCCAATGTCAATTTAGTTAGGGTCTCTTTAATTGTTCTATTCATTCTTTCTACCTGACCTGAGCTCTGGGGTCTGTATGCACAATGTAATTTCCAATTTATCCCCAGTAATCTGGCCACCAACTGACTTACCTGGGAGACGAAGGTGGGGCCGTTGTCCGACCCTATTACCTTGGGCAGTCCAAACCGGGGAAAATTTCTTCCAGGATTTTCTTGACAACCACCTGGGCGGTTTCTCGCTTGGTGGGGAATGCTTCTGTCCAGCCTGAAAAGGTATCTATAAACACTAGGAGGTACTTGTTACCATATTTACCTGGCTTGATTTCGGTGAAGTCTACTTCCCAATTAGTTCCGGGTCTTTCTCCCCTCATCCTGGTTCCCTCAGGCATCTTGAGGTGTTTGGTATTTACCTTAGCACAAGGTACACAAGCGTCGGTTACCTGTTGGATCAGGGAGGGGAGTTTGGGAATGTAATAGGTCTGACCTCTCTCTCCGGAGGAGTGCTTTTAATTTTTTTGTGTCCGAGGTGAGTCCATCGGTGGAGGTGAGTCACCAGTTCTTTGGCCCTTTTCTGGGGCAGGACCGTCTTCCCTTGGTGTTTCCAGACCTTCATTTGCTCGTCATATTTTGCCCCTATTTGCTGGACGATATCTAGGTCGCTGTCTGAGTACTCGAGAGAGAGTTGCCCCGGTGTCCGGACAGCCTCTGGTACTTGTAGGGAGAGGGCCTGTGGGCCTAGTGCAGCGGCCCGTGCTGTTTCATCGGCCATCCTGTTCCCCTCTGCTACTGGGTCATTGCCTCGCTGATGCCCAGGACAGTGAATTATACTCAGTTTTCTCGGCAGAAGGAGGGAATGGAGAAGATCTTGTATTTCTTCTCTGTTTTTGATGTTTTTACCTGCTGAGGTTAGGAGACCCCTTCTACGGTATATTTCTCCATGAACATGGGCAGTTGCAAAAGCATATCTGCTGTCAGTATAAATGTTGACCTTTTTGTCCTTAGCCTTCTTAGGGCCTGAGTTAGGGCTATAAGCTCTGCCCTTTGAGCTGAAGTCCCAGGCTCTAAGGCACTGGCCCAAATGACAGCTTTCCCATCTGCCACGGCTGCCCCGGCTTTACGCCCCGGCTTTACGCTCACCATTTCGTAGAAAGCTACTCCCATCGGTGTACCAGGTTGCTTCAGCATCTGGCAAAGGCTGGTCCGTCAAGTCCCCTCTGGTGCCATGGACTTCAGCTAGGATCTGGTGGCAATCATGCATTACTAGGGAGGGGGACTCGGTTTCTGGAAGCAAGGTGGCCGGGTTTAGAGATGTAGCCGTTCCAAACCGTATCCGCTCAGAATTCAGTAACATGGCCTGATAATGGGTGACCCGGGCGTTTGAGAGCCATCGATCAGGGGGCTGGCGGATGACTGTCTCTACGGCGTGGGGGCCACCACAGTGAGGGGTTGGCCAAAAGTCAACTTGTCTGAGTCTTTTACCAGGACTGCCATAGCCGCTATTATTCGGAGACATGGGGGCCATCCTGCAGCCACGCTGTCTAATTTTTTTTTGAAAAGTATGCCACGGGCCTTTTCCAGGGTCCCAGTTTTTGAGTTAGGACCCCTTTGGCTATTCCATTATGCTCATCAACATATAGCGTAAAAGGCTTGGTTACATCTGGGAGGCTCAGGGCAGGGGCGGTCAATAAGGCCCTTTTTATTTTGTCAAAAGCCAATTGTTGCTCCTTTCCCCAGTGGTAGGGGGTGTTGGATTTCGTGAGAGGATATAGGGGAGCCGCCATCTCCGCAAACCCGGGTATCCAGAGGCGGCAGAACCCAGCACTGCCGAGGAACTCTCGTAGTCCTTTGGCATTAGTGGGTGCTGGGATCAGGGCTACAGCCTTTTTGCGGCTCTCCGTCAGCCACCTCTGGCCTCCTTCCAGGAGATATCCCGGATAGGTCACTTGTCTCTGGCCTATTTGGGCCTTTTTGGCGGAGGCCCTATACCCCAGTTCTCCCAGTCTCTCAAGCAGGGCCCCTGTACCTTTTACACAATCCTGTTCTGTCCTAGCCGCCAGGAGCAAATCATCCACGTACTGCAGGAGGACGAGGTCCGGATGGGCAACTCGGAAATCTGCCAAATCCCGATGCAAGGCTTCATCGAACAAAGTGGGGGAGTTTTTGAATCCCTGTGGCAGCCTTGTCCAAGTGAGTAGTCCTGAGAATCCCGTCTCAGGATCTTTCCATTCAAAGGCAAAAATAGGCTGGCTTTGAGAGCTTAACCTTAGGCGAAAGAATGCATCTTTTAGATCTAACACCGTATACCAGACATGGCTTGGGGGTAAGGTGCTGAGCAAGTTGTAGGGATTGGGCACCGTGGGATGTATGTCCTCTGTCCTCCAGTTAACCTCTCGTAAATCTTGTACCGGCCAGTAATCTCCTGTGCCGGTTTTTTTTTTTTTTTTTTTTTTTTTTTTTTTTTACGGGTAATAGAGGAGTATTCCAGGGCGACTGGCAAGGTATTAAAATGCCCAATTGTAATAGTCTGTGTATATGTGGCCGAATGCCTTCTTTGGCCTCTTTGCTCATTGAATATTGCCGGATCGATATGGGGGTGGCCGAGGGTTTTAAGTTTATAATTATGGGTGGCTGGTTTACAGCTAGTCCCATTCCGGCCGTTTCCACCGAGGCCTGAGGGTAGTTAGTGAGCCATTCAGAATCTAGGGGCTGCACGGACGGTGGAGAGTCCTCGTGCAGCCGGTGTTCATCCTCTAGGCGCAAGGTCAGTACCTGGAGGGGCTGCCCTTCTGCGCCAGTAATAGTGGCCCCTTTTTGCTGAAAATGTATCTGGGCCCCTACTTTTGAAAGAAGGTCTCTGCCTAGGAGAGGGTAAGGGCCGTCTGGGACCAGTAAGAAGGAATGCGTTACTTGCCCAGTGCTCAGGTGGACCTTCCGTCCGGTTGTCCATCGATATAACTTGCCTCCAGTTGCCCCCTGAACCCAAGACGTTTTAGAGCTCAAGGGTCCTTTTGCCTCAGTTAAAACTGAATGTTGAGCCCCGTATCGACCAGGAAGGTCACCGGCTGTCCCCCCACTTTAAGGGTTATCCGAGGCTCAGGGGGGGGGTCCTGGCCCTGACACCCCTAATCTTCATCTTCTAGGGACAAAACAGGAATGGGCTTCTTTTCAGGTCCCTGCGTTTGGCCCTTCCTTGGGCAATCTTTAACCCAATGTCCTTTTTCCTTGCAGTAGGCACACTGGTCTCGTTCAACCCGTGGTCCTCTTTTGTCTCCCAGGTCCCTACTCTGTCCTGACTTACTCTGCCCTGAGCCCTGTACTACGGTGGCCAGTATAGCCTTCTATTAACCTCTGCAGAAAACCTGCCGGCGTCTCATCTTTTCCCTGCACTATAGCACGTACCTTTGCCAAATTGGTGGGGCGACGCCTGCCCCTTTGAGACCCGCTCGGAGTACCTGGCGATAGAGACGGAGCCGCTCCCTACCAGCAACAGTGTCGTAGTCCCAGGTCGGGCGAACCAAGGGGAAAACATCCTCAATCTCATTAGGCAGCCGGGTCGGCCTCCCATCGCCCCCGGACGTTTTTGCGAGCTTCGAGGGTAGCGCGCTGTCTCCTCCGTGGGAGGAGAGTCTGCAGGAGCTGTTGGCAGCCATCCCAGGTGTCCATTGGCTGGCTGGAAGACCAGGGCAAGATAATGTCAATATTAAAAGCTCCGTTCCTGGGCCACCCGACGTTGAAAGCCGGCCACTCCGAGGAGCAGAAGGTGACCCATCTTCGTCTTCTGACTTCGACCGAAAGATTGTGTGCCCGGCCGGCGACTTCTTTCCAGTGATCTAGAGTGAGGCTTGAAGGGGTGGTTACAGTCTGCCCCAGGGGTGTAGAGAAGGGGTGAGCGGTGAGGAGGAGGACAGGAAAGGAAGAGAAACACGGAACGAACAGACGCACACGAACGACAGGACTGGCGCGGCAGATTCAGATGGGAGCGGTCGCGAACCACGACCCTCCCGAAGAGGAGGGGGAGTGCCGGGGCTCCGTTCCTCTTCCAGACCACTCCGGAGTCCGACTGCGGAGGGGGACCAGGGGTCTCGGGCACGTCTGCCTCCCCCGCTGGTCCAAACACAGAATACAGAGTACAGCGTCCTGCAGGCACAATACAGACCCGGCACAACACAGACCCGGCCAGGCAGACAAACGGACGAGACAGATATGACATTTAGCGAGCTCGGTCTTACCTCCTACCGGTCTTAGGATTCAGTCTGGGGCGTCTCAGATCCCGGACGAGCCCCCAAATGTTGGACCCTGGCTCACGGGTGCCAGCGTGTCCCGGTGGACGCCCCAGAGACTCAGACCCCAGACAGGCAGATGCAGTCAGCAAGAGGGTTTATTGAACGTTTGCGCAAAACGGGCTCTCCGCCTCCGAGGAGGAAAAGAGCCCCGATTAGCAATTACAGGGATCTTTTAAGGCAAAAGGAAAGAAACCGCCTAAAGACAAAAGAACCGCGGAGTCGCATAGCATCCAGGTTGATTTCACAGAGGGTCAACATGAACCTATTCAGGGACATTCCAATCAGGGTGTGGGGGAAATGGTTTTCTTACTGTGAACAGAATGCTTTTAGTTGCTACAATTTCAGGAAGGCGCCTGGATGGGCTGCCTCTGGGTTAGGGCTGGCCCTACTTACAAGGGGGAGGTTTCTTCCTGAGCTTTGTTTGTATCCGGGCTATCTTGGTCTTCGTAGCCTTCTTTGAAATTGGCCCAGGCCCCATCCCCTGGTTTATTGTGGCCGAACTCTTCAGCCAAGGACCCCGCCCAGCTGCAATGGCAGTGGCTGGTTGTTCCAACTGGACCTCCAATTTCCTGGTTGGGCTGCTCTTTCCTTCTGCTGCAGTAAGTAAATTAAAACAAAACTAACCAAGTCCATTTTGAAACCAGCTCACCTAAGCCAACAGGTTTAAAATCTGGTTACTGACACCACAGGACTAGTTGTCAAGTGTTTCATGTTTGGTGTTTTCTTTAAGATTTTATTTAGTTTAGAGAGAGCATGAGATCAAACGTGGAGGGGGGGTAAGGGGGAGCAGAGAAAGAGGGAGAGAGAATTTCAAGGAGACACTGCACTGAACACAGCCTGACATGGGGCTCCATCTCCCAACCCTGAGATCAGGACCTGAGCTGAAACCAAGAGTCAGATAGATGCTCAACTGACTAAGCCACGCAGGCATCCCAGATATCAAATGTTTTAAACCAGATTTTCTTTCTTGTTCTCAATGACCTATAGAAAAAGGAATGGTTGTAAAAAAAGATTGAAGCAGGAAGGCAAAACTGGGAACTTTTATTTTTTTAAAGGAAACTCCACCTATAACATGGGGCTCAAACTCAAGAGCTAGAAATCAAGATTTGCATGTTCTGCTGACAGAGGGAGCCAGGTACCCCAAAACTGGGAACATTTATTTATTTAATTTTTTAGAGGATTTTATTTATTTATTCATGAAAGACACAGAGAGAGAGACAGAGACACAGGCAGAGGGAGAAGTAGGCTCCATGCAGGGAGCCCAATGTGGGACTCATCCCCCAACTCCAGGATCACACCCTGGGACGAAGGTGGGCACTAAACCACTGAGCAGCCCAGGCGTCCCAAAACTGGGAACTTTTGAAAGACCACTAGTCTGAGGTGATTACAAAGGCATAGTTCTGCCTAGATACAATGATCATGGTAAGTCTCAAAGGATTCCAAACCAGCACTTAAAATCCACAATTTGGATTAGCTAGTGTTAATGACTTCATGACCTTAAAGGCTCATTGAGATGGGAAGGAGAGGAGTTGGGCAATGACCAGATCTTACACTGATACTCGTTTTTCTGTATCTTTTCACTAGTTCTACTTAGGAGCCTATGTATTTATCATTTTCACTGGCTTCCTCATCGTCTTCTTGGTCTTCACCTTCTTCAAAGTCCCTGAGACCCGTGGCAGGATTTTTGAGGAAGTCACCCGAGCCTTCGAAGGGCAGGCGCAGGATGCCAACAGAGCGGAGAAGGGCCCCATTGTGGAGATGAACAGCATGCAGCCAGTGAAGGATCTTTTCACTTAGGAGACGCCACTGTCTAAGCCATGCCTCCTTCCCACCTCCCTCCCAACATGGAAAAACCACCTCTCCCGGATGAGGGAGAAATCGAATCAGGTTGTAACCCAGGACTGTTTCTGAATGCTGCTACTTGATTCCTTTCTCTTCCCCACACACTCCATGAGCACTCAGAAGAACCCAATGCTGGAGTTAGTTGTATCTTCAAAGGCTTTTGAAACGTTTCATTTCTTTTTTTTATATTTTTTTTTAATTAATTTATTTATCTATGATAGGCACACAGTGAGACAGAGAGAGGCAGAGACACAGGCAGAGGGAGAAGCAGGCTCCATGCACCGGGAGCCCGACGTGGGATTCGATCCCGGGTCTCCAGGATCGCACTCCTGGGCCAAAGGCAGGCGCCAAACCGCTGCGCCACCCAGGGATCCTGAAACGTTTCATTTCTTGGACATTCTCTTCTGTTTAGAAGAGACCAAGTGAACCTACCTTCATTTCAGGAGGAACTGGCCACTTGCCATATGACAACATTGCCAGCTCTTCCTACCTGGGGTTCTGGTAGGTCCTCACCAGGGCCAATAGGGGAATAAGAGTGAGGTGCAGCCCCCCCCAACACCACACACACACACACACACACACACACACACACACCCAGACCTCCCAGGAAGCATATCTACATAAGTGTGGAGGGCAGAGAGGGATTAAATAGAGGCACCCTCCTCGCTTCCATACAGCTCTGCAGAGCAAATTAACTTGAGTTTTATTTATTTTACCTTCTGGTTTTGTTGCATAAATATTTATTTTTTTAAGTGTAAAGTAATTTTACCAAATAATGCAAACATAAGGAAATTGAGGTTAGAGTTAGAGGGAGGTGCTTAAAGAGAGGTTTATAGGGTAGAAGATTTGATACGGGAGAGGTCAAGGTGCAATAAGGAGGGGAGATTCAGGGAGAAACAGAATGTGTTCTCAGACGGTGTGTGAAGTTTGCACGTTGCCTCTTAACCTTTCAGGTGGAAACTCTCAAGTTTAATTTCTCAGAAAAGTCATGTGCCTGTATTAAGCTACTGCTTACCTTTGGAATCTTTTTCTCTGTTTAAAATTACATGTAGTATTACTTGAAATCTAGGGTTATTATTAAGATGGGCATTATAGTTCACAGTGAATGATGGGTCCTAATTTTGGTTGGAGTCCAGAAGGAAGGGAAGGTTATTTCTAGAAATCCTTTCTCCTTGCACTGGACCAAATGACTTCTTACCCTTGTAGTGGACTCATTTTTTGTGGGGGTTTGTTTTGTTTGTTTTAAAAATATTCATGACACCCGCCTAGTAGGAGAACCTTCTAAATGAGCAACCCAAATAATGGTTCTCGATAGAGGTTCAGTATTTTCTCCATTTTGTTATTTAGGAGATTTTAGTTATTGATTGTTGTTTTGTTTTAAGCCATAGCTTTAAAAGAATTCAGAGGAGAATGTTCATAACTAACTTGGAATTTGTAACCTCAGCTCTGGGAGAGGATTTTTCCTGAACGACTATTATCTAATGGAAGTATGTTGTTGCTTTAGGGTCATGGCATGCTTGTTCTTCTGTTACCATATTTCCATAGTATTACGTACAAGTGCCCTTAGGGGCCCATACATTTGGGATGGTATGAGTAAATGTGCAGTGTAGCCCACACTTGAGAGTATGAATGTATACGCACTGTCACTTTGCTCTGGGTGGAAGTTGTTTATTGGTAACTTGTGTCCCCTATGCTCTATAGCCCCCTTTTGAATAGAATATGTTAAAACTCATCTCTATGTATATAAATAACACTGCCTCTGCTGGGTGGAATTTGCATCTATGGTTTTCTTCCAAACTTTAGAGTTCAGTCTCCCCTAGCTACCTTTCCTTGTTGGAGAGTTGGGAGAGAACTCCTTAAATCTTGACATTGAGGGTGGAGGATTCACCTCCCTCTAGAGCCAGATGGTGGGAATAGCAAAGAAAAGTGTGAGATCAGAACATTGTGGCCTCTTGGAAGAGAGTCGTGGAGAAGGGGCCTTTCTTTTTAAGGGGATAAGAAACAAACTGAAGACTTCTAACTATGGAGCATTTTAAGAGTCAGATGAGTTGGAAGGATGGATGCTTGCCCCAGGTCATGGACACCTCCACAAATCATCTAGTTTCCCAGTATTTTTATAAATGGAGATTGGGCCCCATGACACTTTACTCGGTCTTCCTTCTTACATAGGTTTTTTGATTACCCTTTCTCTCCTTGGTGCTTATATACTTAAGACCCTTTAGCCAAACCCTTGCCAATGACAGTATTTCAGTCACTAGTTCTCACTGTTTCCTCTGATCATTGAGCCTTTGGAAAAAAAATCTCACAGAGCTTATATGTAATGGGGCTTGGTTGAACAGATGACTTCCTGTAAGTGCACCTCTACTTCTGGCTTCTCAAAAACAGTGGGTTGGCAGTAATGCAGCGTGGAAGTTTTCCCATTTCTCAGTGACCAGATTGTGAATGTTTCCAAATGGATTTTCTATTATTAATGTTACCATGGTTCTTTGTTTTGAAATAAAAATTCTGAATGTACATGTGACATCATGGGCTTGGTTTTTTGGGTTTGTTTTGTTTTGGGTTTTTTTTTAAGATTATTTATTTATTTATTTATTTATTTATTTATTTATTCATAGAGACACAGAGAGAGAGAGAGAGAGGCAGAGACACAGGCAGAGGGAGAAGCAGGCTCCATGGGGAGAGCCTGATGTGGGACTCTCCAGGGTCTCCAGGATCACACCCTAGGCTGCAGGCGGCGCTAAAACCGCTGCGCCACAGGGGCTGCCCATGTTTTGGGTTTTTGTTTTTTTGATCCTTCCTATAACAAGAAAATCCGCTTTAAATCCTGGTTTGGCCACCCAATACCTGTTACCTAAGTTTCTTTTTAGAATCTAATACAAATGAAAACGGTACTCGTTTATGACACAGATGAAATGAACAGCCTTACTGCATTGCTTTGCACACTCAATAAATTGTTGTTTTGTTTCCCCAGTTAGAATACTTTTCTCTCTTCTGCTCTCTTTTTTAATTCCTTTCCCTACTAGACTTTGCTCTCTGAAATTCATCCTATTCTCATGTCAGGATATCCATATTACATGTATTCATCCATTTAAGATTATTTTTAAGTAATCTCCGCACCTAATGTGGGGCTTGAACCTACAACCCCAAGACCAAGAGTTGCACATCCTACCAACTGAGCTGGACAGGTGCCCCCCCATGTTACATTTATATACCTACTTAAGATCCTTCAGTAGCAAAAAAAAAAAAAAAAAAAAAAAAAAACCTAAGCCCCCATCACACCACCTTCCAAAGGCAAGGTCCCTGCTATCTTTTTAGTTTATCATTCCTTAGTTCCCACTTATACAAGAAAACACCCATTTCACTTCATCCATTAACACCTTTAACACACCCACTTCACTCATTAACACCTTCACACCTTCATTTATGTATTTCTGACATTCTCTACATTTCCTTTCACTTAAGCTATTTGAATGGCTTTTTATTTCTGTTTAGCTCAGGCATGAGCTCCATAAAGACTGCCTTATTGGGATCCCTGGGTGGCTCAGTGGTTTAGTGCCTGCTTTTGGCCCGGGTCCCCACATCGGGCTCCCTGCATGGAGCCTGCTTCTCCCTCTGCCTGTGTCTCTGCCTCTCATTAATAAATAAATAAAATAAATAAAACCTTTAAAAAATTAAAAAAAGACTGCCTTATTGGCAAACAGTCCCTCACACTTCTCTGTTAGTGAATGAGAATGAAACCCTGAATGTCCTGAAAGAACTTGGTGACTGCACCATAACCCCCATAATTGTGGGGATCTTAGCTCCCTTTTTCCATCTTTTATTTATTGATTGGAGAAAGAGTGGGAGAGGAGAACCAGACTCCCCAGTGAGCAGGGAGGTGGAGACACAGGTATGGATCCCAGGACCCAGAGATCACGACCTGAGCAGAAGGAGGAGGATTAACTGAGCCACCCAGGTGCCCCTCCCTTTTTCCATCTTTTAATTCATTCTCCAGGGGCACCTGAGTGGCTCAGTGGTTGAGTGTCTGCCTTCGGCTCAGGTTGTGATCCCAGGGTCTTGGGATTGAGTCCCACATAAGACTCCCTACACGGAACCTGCTTCTCCCTTTGCTTATGTCTCTGCCATTCTCTGTCTCATAAATACATAAAATATTTAAAAAATAATACTGCATTCTTGAATAACCAGAGTAATCAAAACAGATCCTGTCACTGCCCTTAAAGCCTTCCCATTACATCTTGTCACACTTAAAATATCATCCAAACTCCTTTACTCTGGCCTGTAGATTCTGTGACCGTACATCCCAGCTCACTCCTAGTGTAACTTAGGGTATTACACTAGCTTCTCATTCATTATCAAAATCACTTTAAAGATATCTTAACGGTTACTCTACCTAAAAGGTTTGCTTCCCCAACTTCATCTCTTACTATTCTGCTCACAGAAGTCTAGCCCCACTGGCCATTATAGTTCTCAAGTTCATTATCAATAGCTTTTTTTATATTTGTCCCATTGTGCATAGAACATTTTGCCTAAAAAAAAAAAAAAAAGAAAAGAACATTTTGCCTAAAAGATAAAAAAAGAACATTTTGCCTCAAAATTTTGTATGGCTCAGTCTATTTTGTAAGTTAGGTCTTAATTAACAACCACTGAAATATAAACTCAAAAGCAAATACCTTGTCTGTCTCACTGCTACTGTGAACACAGCGGAACATGGCTGGCTCCTATCAGAAGACAAAAACCACACAATGATTTAAACAGTGTAATATAGGGGATCCCTGGGTGGCGCAGCAGTTTAGTCCCTGCCTTTGGCTCAGGGCGTGATCCCGGGCTTGTGGGATCAAGTTCCACATCAGGCTCCCTGCATGGAGCCTGCTTCTCTCTCTGCCTCTCTGTGTCTCTCATGAATAAATAAATAAATCTTTTTAAAAAAATATTGTCAAACTGGGGCACCAGGCTGGCTTAGAAGAGCTTGTGACTCTCAATCTCACTGTTGTTGTTTTTTTTTAAATTTTTATTTATTTATGATAGTCACACACACAGAGAGAGAGAGAGAGAGAGAGAGAGAGAGAGAGAGGCAGAGACATAGGCAGAGGGAGAAGCAGGCTCCAT